>NC_083614.1:8835331-9006161 GCF_963584025.1 Labrus mixtus
AAGTCTTATTTTAAAACATTTATAAACTCAGACTACAGAACCCACACATGGATCACTGTTTAATTGTTTTGTATTATTGATGCTCACATACTTGAATTTTTTTAATATACTTGAGTAGTTGGTGTAAACTAATAAGGAAGTGTTATTACTAACATAAACATTAGGTTGAAGAATGACGCTGGTCTACTTCACTTTTCTTATGGAAGGATGACTGGTTTCATTAATCACGATTAAGTTATAAGATTAAACAAATTGCTTGTTTTTTATCTTTTATAAAAAGCAGAGTTTATGTTATTCATTCGATGCTTTGTTTACGTGGCGCCAACTGAGGATGGTTGCATGATTTGTGTCTTCGTGTTAACACTTTCTGGTTCTGTTTTTTTGTGGTGTTTGTTGGAAGAAGCTTTTTTTCAGTGAACTAATTGTTAGTTTATTTTTTTAGGCATGTTGAAGATTAGAATTGTGCAGAAATATTTTATTGAATCTTCAGCCATGTTGTTATTTTAGAGATGAAATATGACTGAAAGTTTATCACTGAAAAAAGTGGCTGGAAAAACTCGGCTGCATTTCTCTTTCATATTATAACTATACATCCACAATTCACAGGCTTTTTATTTTTGCAGGCTTGTTATTTTTTTCACTCAGTGCAATCTTTGTCCTGAATGAAATAAGAACAATAACTAATTTCTTAAAATAATAACATTGTTTGGGCTTGTAAGTTAGCAAAGGTTTATTCCATTAAGCATGAACTTTTTGAACACGGAAGTTGTTTTTGCAAATCTGACCCAAACCTGCTGTTTTTGAGTACGTAGAAAAGCGTTATAAAAATCTGATGCATTATTGTTATTATTATTATTATTAAAAAGATAATGTAGAGATAAGTAAAGAAATGTTCCTACTGTCAAGAAACTTGAATACAATAAGATAAGCAATAGAAATATGAGAGAATATATCTTAAGAGTGTAAAGAAAAGAGAAAACAACGATGAGCGGTCTGTGGTAAGAGGGGACTGTATAATACCTGTGAGGAGATCTGCCTTTCAGTCAGCTGTCAGTGAACAGCTCACACCTGAACCAGTCTGCCAACAATTATTAGAAACTGTGAAACAAATCATTCATCTAAAATCAAGTTCAAATCCTGTATGAGTATGAGACCGTACTGTATAGTCCAACCTTGCTTTATCTTTTATGTTCTGATTGATTGATTTGATTTTATTATTGTGTCATGTATACACAATATGCCCAGCCCAAAACAGGTCAACAAGACACCATTATTAATACAAAGAGACCAAAGACCAAAATAAACACTTAATAATAATAATACTAATGAAACAAACAAACCCTGATGTTTCTTCCAGTTCTAATGTTGTTCTGCTTTAAGTGTTTTACATGTGCCTTGTTGCATAGATGTAATGAGCCTTTATTGATATGCTGTTGCGCCCTAATGTAGGCCTTATTTCCGTGTTTTGTCGTCCTGCTTTTAGGTATTTTATTTGCCTTGCTGGGTGTAGAGTATTGCTGTCCTATTTTGATGCATGTCTTGTGTCATCTGGCTTTTAAGTGTCTTATATGTGCTTCTAGATGTACTGTACTGTTGTTCCATTTGAGTCTATTTTTCTGTCGACTATTGCCGCTTGAAATAAGTGCCCAATTACTGTAGAAGTGCCCGATGTGTGCCCTGATAAGTGTACAGTATTGCTGCTCTGTTTTAAATACCTCGTGTGTATATTGTTCGGTCACTCACCTAGCCAGGGACCTTACAGTTAAAAGTGAGCCATGCTGGCTAAACTGGCACATCACAGAAATGTCATGAATGTGCATTGCTTCTTTGACTTTAAAATGTAAAAAAATAAAATAAAATAAAATAATAATGTAAGACCAATATATTGTACACGTTTCCTTAGAGAGTGGCTGGTCAATATGTATAGGCTATATGGGCCCCTTATTGATTCTGAGCCATTCTACATGATAACATGAACTTACTTGAAACACGTTTTGTTTTTGTTTTTTTAAGTAGGATTTTGATTTAGGTGGAAAAGTGTTTTTCAAAACTTTATGCCAATGTTCCTCCAGTTAAATACACACTGTCAAAACTGTTATTGACGTTTCTTGAAGTATTATTAGCTGCAGTTTTGGCCTCCCCCTTCCTCAGCTGTCTCATAAACAAACACACATCCCCAAACAGTAAAGTCTCTCAGCCTGGGTTTTCCTCACAAGTCTCCGCCCCTGAAGGCTGCAGCCGTACAGACTTGGGGAGTGGTCAAACCCGAGGAGCATCCGGGAAAGACGGAGGACCGCGCGCATCATGATCCGAAACCTCATCGCATGAAAGCGCTCACATCCCCATCTCCAGCTCTCATCCACAGAAAGGTAAATCTCTCCCAGTGTTTTCATGTAGAGGAATTAGACAGCGTAGTGGCGTGACGTATTCACAGCGTTATATTGAGTCGGTGGAGTGTCTGACAAACTATGACTGTTAGTTTACCTGAAAGCCCACGGTACTATAACACTACTTGTGATGCGCAGTAATCTCCGTACTCTCTGTGCTCAAATTGTGCTCAAAAAGTGCTGTCGGAGTCAGAGTTCGGGTTGTAGCCTTAATGTTTAATCGGGGAACTTAAATTATGTCCGGATCATTAACGACGAATTGTTCTGATCTCAGAAGAAATCACAGCTTTTCTTAGTGGCACTTTTTTTCCCCAGCAGATTCAGTTTCACTTCAAAGTCTCAAAGTGTGCCTCATCATTAGGTCCTAATAACAGCAGAGGTCTTTTCTCTCTTTTTTTTTTTTTTTTTTTTTTTTTTTCATTCTGCATTGCGGGTAGTATTTTTCCACGTCCGTAACGAGACAGGACTTTTTGTGTGCCAGGGGCTGGGTGTGTTACAAACATGTCTGTTTTTGGATATCTGGGATTCAGACAAGTTTCCTGTTAGGAAGGGACAAGGATATGGCCTGGTCAGCTCCACTCAATGGCTGACTCATCCTGGAGGAAGACAGGATTTTTCCTAATACAAACTACAGGCTTCACTCCCTACAGCTTCACACACACACACACACACACACACACACACACACACACACACACACACACACACACACCCCTTTACTCTGTGCATTGTTTCTGATTTTCTTTCTTCACAAAGAAAACCTATTAATGAAACTTTTAAAGGCACAATAGGTAGGGAGTGATACTTTACACAAAAACTTTACCTTAACCGTAGTCTGACCTATAATAGTAGGCTACACACTACACTTACTGTATTTCACTCGTGACGGTATAATGGTTATTTCTGTGACTCAAATAGTTCACAGGAGAGGCAGATAAGCATAGCAAATGGAACTTTGCCACTGCAACACTTTTTGTTTCTAACCAATTAAACAGGCTGGATCTTCTTTCTTTTTTTTAAAAGGAAAATAAACTCAGCTTTGCCAATTCAAAGTGTAAGACATGCAAAATAGCAGTACCATGTGTTGTTGGAGCTTTAGGCTAGCTAGAAGTTTTAAGCCCCGATTTGCCCCCCTCCACACTCCAACTAACGGGGGGCGTGGCCGGATTCAATGCTTGTCGCAATTGAGTGTGTGGTGTCAATAAAATCATTTTACCGCTCTCGATCGAGTCGGAGCCTCCCCAATATGGAAACGTGAATATCAAACATGTTTGATGTGCACGACAGACCAGACAGCCATCTGATGATGTCACTCGTCCTCCATACTTGTTTTTCCTCTGGGGTCACGTTTGATCATGCAAGTTTCTGTGAGATCTCATGTTCGTGGAATCGCAGCTGTGAAGTTGTTGCTTCAAATGGAAGGTGTGTGGTCTTGTGGTCCGGTTGAATCGTCCAGTGTGTTCATTCGGAGGATTAAAATGTTAAGCTTTGGTTGAAACTGTCCTTATGTTTGTGATCTCTCGAGTTTTTTAAAATTGGTTAAGATTTGCCTTACTAGAAGTCAGAAAGTCTCCAAACATACTCTCTCAGTGTTGATCATTATTGTGATAATCTGTGTCTTGAGAGTTTTTCTTCTTCATGGATGTTGTTTTCAGACCTTGACCCTATAACATATTTTTGGATCCTCATGTCTACATGGTAGAAAAAGATTCTCAAGAACATGTAGCAAATGTGACTTGCAGGTTAACTGAGTCATAAATTACATCTTGAGGTGATGTGGAGGGCTTAAAACCACAGCATAGAAATAATGAAGGATAGATCGATATTTCAAAGCTCGACACATAAACATTTTTTCACAGCCAGATGCAACTAGAGTTCACTGAGGTAAAAGTTTCTTGTGATTTGGATGATCTGAACCTTTAAAGTAACCCGTCAGTGCTGTACATTTTCATGTAAACATCCCCTGAATACTGACACACGTTCCTGAGTTCCGGCAATTCATAGATCATTCATTACACCAGTTTGCAGATGTTTTGTATGTTTTCTTGTTAATGGAATAGATTGCTTTTTGTGGTTTCTTCCAGCCCATTAAATGTATTAACTGGTTGTGATAGGATCGTGCTAATTATGTTTTCTGGTGAGATTTTTTTCCTAAGTCTACATTCAGCTTTTTCATCAACTCGGCCTTTTGTGTTTAAATGACACTGCAGCCCAAATACTGACAGACCCCTATTGGAAATCGGACGCCTGCATCTGTAGTAGTAAGCAGTCTAAAGAAGGTGACCACGCAGAGTGTGAGCAGAGAGCAGCATCAGGGAAACCGCACCGTTTTTCATGCTGCTGCTGTTAACAAAGATTGGTTCTTCACAGTCTTTGAAGAGATTTATAGCTTGAAGACAGCGCGATGTATAAACAACAAAAAGGGCAGAGGTCTGGTTTAATTCACTTTTGTCATTGAACGTGTTCATTATGAAGCCAATTTACAATCATGTGGCTGTCTTAGACTTTGAAGTTAATGTCCAAACATTTGTCACAAGCTCTACAAAGCCAGTCGCTTGTTCCGTCTCGTCGGTAATGACTTACAATAGAAATGTGCACTTGTCTTATGTTGAAGCTCCACTTAAAAGGAACTCCTCATTTTGAGGAAATATTCTGAATTTACTCATTCAAGCATCTGTTTAACCAGAATCCAAGAGAAAAGGTGGAAAAGTGCAAGATTCATGGCCCCTTTCAGGAGTTGGAAAAGAGACAAGATAATGCTAACCTTCTGTTTACCTTCAGCATGTTGTCATCTAGCATGAAGGCTAACAGCTTGGAACGTCATTGGTTTTGGTATTTAGTCAACTTTGGTACACTTTTTTTTGATCATGGTCTTTCATCATGACACTTTCATGGAAAAGAACTAGAAAAATGGCATTTTGTTACAAAGTGCTTGAAGCTAGTTTGTAGTTAGCGCCTACGTACATGCGGTTGTCTTTCACTGGCTCAAAAAACTGACCATCTATAGGTGTCTGCATGATTTCTGAGTTTCTGTTAAAGTAACTTTTTTTAAAATTGATTTGTAACTGCTTCAACATTACCTGATCAGCTTAGACCAGCAAAGTCAGAAGTTAACTTAGAAACTTTAAAAACGTAATTGGGCTATCTGCATGACTAGCTCCTGAAGTCAGCCGTCAGGACAGTGACCTACAGTTTCATCTCCACCTCTCCTGAACCCTTGAATGGCATTGTCACTATAAAAAAAAGGGTAAAAAAAAAAAAAAAAGGTTAATACAGTAGCATGATGATCAAAGTGGAAAAAGCTAACGCTAATAAGGTATGATTGTGTTTTCACCGCAAATCTGCTAAATTTAGCTGATCAGAACCCTACAAAAGGTAAATCTGAAGATGACTGGAATTCAAATAGTTTGTGCAGATATTTTGGCATAAACCAAATCACTGGGAACTTAAGGTTTGCCAAAGGTATTGTTGTTCTTTAGACATGAAGGCAGGCCAGACACTATTGTGAGTGTTTTAAAACCGACAATTCCTCATCCTTAATCACATCATTGTTTCGCCCCTATTATGCCAATTCCCTTTGTATGACCTGAAGGTAATGTGGGACATTTTTCCTCTTTCTTTTCTTTGTAACAGGCATCATGATTCCCGTGATGGAATTCCGTCAGTTCTCTGAACAGCAGCCGGCGTTCAGAGTCCTGAAGCCGTGGTGGGATGTGTTTACCGACTATCTGTCTGTGATCATGCTCATGATTGGAGTGTTTGGATGCACTCTTCAGGTCAGTAACGATGCTTCTCCATGATGTCTCTACTCAAGGGAGCAGTTAAATGTGTGCAAAAAGGTTTTGTAATGGCTTTCGCTTCCCCTTAAACTATTTCCATCTCATTAAAAGGGAGGGACAAATGTAGCGTATTATGTAACATTAGGAGTTTGTGCTACAACTTGTGTATGAGATAAAAAGAGTTGGACTGTTTGTTTCCATTAAATATCGAGTCATTGAAATGAGAGTGAGCCCATAGTCTCTCTAATACAACATAACTGCTGTGCCGCCTGCACTGGCACCAGCTCAGAACAACTTTCCCCCCCCCCTTTTACAACCTGGACTGGAATGAAGCAAAGGAAGCATTCAGCCCATTGGTAGGTTACCAGTGGAAACATTTGCCCACCCAGCCCCTTTCAGTAAACACAATATTCCTAACTGTTTTCTTTCATCTCTCTCTCTCTCTCTCTCTCTCTCTCTCTCTCTCTCTCACTCTCTCTGTCTCACTCTCACTCTCTCTCCCTCTCTCTCGCTCTCTGTGGAGTTGATATGTTTTCTGGCTACTGCAACACTCTGTAGTGTAAACCCTGGAAATGATACCAAAACATCTAGAGAAAATCTATGAGACTAATATTTATCAGGGTAGGAGCATCCATTGTTTCCAACTCACACTATGTTTGGACATGATCTGATAGCTGATTAATTGAGTGGGTAAATAATGATGTAGCCAAGTTTACTTTCCAGCTCAGGACACTATCAACACACCACTTTTGGTAACAACTCCATTGCTTCACACTATAATGCCAGCGTTTAGAGTTGGAGGGAGAAATACAGAGACAGAAACTGAGTTTGTAAAAGTCTACCTCAGCACACCTGACTTTGCTTTTTAATCTCTCATGTGCTGCGGCTCAACTGCAGTGCTCTTATTTTATACTGTCATTTATTTGGCAGTATACTCACAAATTGAGTTATTTTTATTAACATACTGTAGTTGCAGATTGTGTCGTATTAAAATGTGCTTAGTGAAGTTTCAAGCACCTTATCAGAGTTCACAAAATGTCCCCACTTAAGGCCGTCCTCCATTGACTTAAAGTGCCCGTTTCCTGTAATAAGCATGGCCGTGAAGCAGCTGTGTCTCAGTATTTACTTGACAAGTAAATATTTTTAACTGATGCAAACTTTTGGTCAGTTCCTGAAAATATACTTGAGCTTCTAAATCTGACTTCTCAGAAAAAATAGTGTCCCAAAAAAGGTTTATAAACGTGATTAATTCTTGTATACTGAGTGTGAGTTCAGATAGTTTTTATGAAAAACACAGAACACATGAAGGTCACACACTGAGCATTAAAGAGAGTGAAGCATGAATACAAAGAAAAAACTGTATAGAGAAAGTTGAAGTACGCCCAGGGCTGAAAAGAAATAAAGACTAATGTTGAATTCACTCTGTCTGCATTCTTATTATGACCAGCAGGGGGACCCAATGGATGCATAAAAAAGGGAGACGGTTTATAAGTCTGTGAAAAAATAACGCTACTTCTTACTTGATGAATCATATAGAAATGCTTTTTTATAGGTTATGGTCTAAATAACTATTGTGCATGATTCATCGAATTATCAACAATTTGTTGAATTTTATGACAATGTTTACTTTAAATTATCTAAATTAATAAAAAATGTACGTAACCTGTTGTATTTACTGTTGTTGAATTAGTACTTACCTAAAATATTTTCAACAATTATCAAAGCCAGAGAGTCCTTAATTTTATAGTTGTTACGGCACGTGTCTTGTCGTGGCAGCCACCATGATAGAGCTGCCATGACAGTCACAACATTTCCATTGTTGCCTTGGAAACACCGGATATTACATCAAAGACCGCCACACAAAGAAGCGGGAATTGCCACTAAAAGCTGATTTTCTGTTTCTGTATGTGCTGCTGTGATAAAAACTTCATGTGAATTTTACTTGGATGCATCGTCGTTAAAAATATTCTCTTACTCAGGTGTCTTTCACCTGTTCGTCTTCACTACGGTCAACCCAGAGTTAGTTTTCATCGAGGGTGGGGGGGGGTGAAGTAGCATAGAGAACTCCCATGCTTCCATTCCATTAATGGAAACTGAATGTAAACCATCCCAGTGAATGGATGGCATATCATCAGTATTTTGAGCTCGCTAGAAATATCGGTAGTCGCGATCAGTAGTTGAGAGTAGTTAATGTGATGTTTATCAATTCATGGAGTTGTAATGACACCCCTCTCCACTGGGGGCACTGTGGGTGCTGTGAATTCAGCTCAGGCACAAATGTGCTCTTCAGATCATACTGTACTTTCATGTTTTATTATTTTTTTTATTAAAGAATAATAAGAACGACAAAATACATTTTTGAGTCAGTTTGTCTGAAACAAATACAAACACAATTATTTAACAAATATAAGAAGGTACTGTGAGTAGTTTTCTGGGTACTTCTCTCATCTATGTGAAATATTGAATCGAATCATGACCCAAAGAATCGAAATCGAATTGAATTGTGAGGTAGTGGACAATACCCAGCTCTACTCTGTGGTCAGCAACTTCAGAGCCCTGGATTCTTGTGTGCGCATAGCAATGATTACTCATAGTAATACTCCCACCCGAACTGTCAGGTCTGTGGATGCTGCTCCCACCCTCTGGAACTCACTCCCCAAAAACATCCGAGACTCCCCCACACTCACCTCTTCATCACTGCCTACAACCACTAACTCCCACCCTCCCCCCCTTACATTACTTCTTCGTTTTACTGTCCTCGTCGTTTTTTGTTTATTTTGTTTATGTTTTTGTCAAAGTGTCTTTGAGTTTTCAGAAAAGCACTATATAAAACTAATGTATTAATTGTTCACTATTACTGACAGACCCAACACAATTCTCGATAACAAATTGGTTTAGTTTTAAACCGTAATGGCTGTGGATGGATTTCACCACCACAGCAGTTATCAGGGCACCTTAGAGCTGTGCCCGACACAGACGGAGCAAACTGTGAGCCTAAATCAGGGGTCAACCTGCGCCTCAGGAGACGCATCGGGCTCTTTTGCTCCTCTCATTTAATGCTCCCTGTCACTCACGCACTATACTCCGCCTAACTCTGATAAGAGCAGGTGATGACAGAGTGCTCAGGTAGGAGGAGCTCTATCTATAAAATAAAGAGTAAGAAGCCTCTGTAGTGACTTCTCATTTAAAGTTGTTTTATAACATAACTTAGGCTACATTTCTCTTCATCCAGATCGTTGGTTCTGTTGTTTAATTAGCGCCAATACGAGTCTGATCCTACCCCATTAGCCTGCTGTATGTTATACAGACAGACAGGCAGACTGACAGCAGTGTGTGATGGAGGAAATTCCCACTGGAGAGTTGTCGCATGTAATGTGGTGGTATTGGTAATGTGATGGGCTTAGAGAGGCTGCATAAACTTCATTGAAAGGTTCGAATATGTTTTGCGGCTCCAGATGGATTTTTTGGAGGGGAGTGGCTCTTTAAATGGAAAAGGTTGCCAATCCCTGGCCTAAATCAATCTCAAGGCAAAATCAGTATGACTCAGTGTCTGTCAAATGATAAGACTCTGTAGTCGGGGACTTCAGACCTCTATAGCATTATTCTTTGTATGATTTTGCTGTATGTAAAAAGCCCATGAAGTATACAAAAAAGAGTTACTAAATAAAGCTGAGTACAACCCTGGTTACTGCGTCACATGTAAACACTTTCTTCTTTTTCTCACTTTTTAGGTCATGCAAGATAAAATCATCTGCCTTCCTCAGAGAATATCATCGCCTCCAGAGAACACAAGTGAAGTGGATGTGAAGTCATTGTTACTACTGCAATCCAACATTTCAGCCGTACCAAGAGAAATGACAGGCCTAAAAACTGATCTGGACCTCCAACAGTACAGCTTCATCAACCAGATGTGCTATGAGAAGGCCCTGCATTGGTATGCCAAATACTTTCCTTATTTAGTTCTGATTCACACTTTGGTTTTCATGGTGTGTAGCAACTTCTGGTTCAAATTCCCTGGCTCGAGCTCTAAAATAGAGCGTTTCATCTCCATGCTTGGCAAGTGCTTCGACTCTCCCTGGACCACACGAGCTTTGTCTGAGGTGTCTGGAGAGAATCCCGAAGAAAACGACCATAAAAAGAGCCCAACGACAAGGTCCAACATTGCCGTGTCTCCTGGAGAAGGAAGTCTGGAGAAGACACAGTCCCTCAGGTCTATTCCTGAGAAGGTTGTCGTTGAGAAGCCATCAGCAAGTGTTCTTGATAAAAAGGAGGGTGAACAAGCCAAAGCCCTTTTTGAAAAGGTAAAGAAGTTCCGTCTACACGTTGAAGAAGGAGACATCCTCTATCTAATGTATGTTCGGCAGACAGTATTCAAAGTGATTAAATTCCTCCTGATCATTGCCTATAACAGTTCTCTGGTGAATAAAGTAAGAAATAGAGTTCGCTGTGAAGTCGAGATCCAGGACATGACGGGCTACAAAGACTTTGAATGTAATCACACCATGGCTCACCTGTTTTCTAAGCTTTCTTACTGTTACTTGTGTTTAGTGGCTGTGTATGGACTAACCAGCCTCTACACCTCTTACTGGCTGTTTTACCGCTCGCTGAAAGAATACTCCTTTGAGTATGTGCGGCAGGAAACAGGGATTAATGACATCCCAGACGTCAAGAATGACTTTGCTTTCATGCTGCACATGATTGATCAGTACGACCCATTGTATTCAAAGCGATTTGCGGTTTTTCTTTCCGAGGTCAGTGAGAACAAACTGAAACAGCTCAACCTGAATCATGACTGGACTGCAGAGAAGTTACGTCAGAGACTCCAGACGAACACCAACAACCGGCTTGAACTCCAGCTGTTCATGCTCCCTGGGTTGCCTGACACCGTCTTTGAGTTGACAGAGCTTCAGTCACTGAAGCTAGAGATCATCAACAATGTCACAATCCCCGCCTCAGTCTCTCAGCTGAAAGACCTCCAGGAGCTGTCTCTGTACCAGTGCTCTTTAAAGCTGCACACATCGGCTACCTCCTTCCTCAAAGAGAACCTGAAAGTGCTGCGGGTGAAGTTCGATGACAACAGGGAACTGCCGAACTGGATGTATGGCATGCGCAACTTAGAGGAGCTTTATCTCACTGGATCGCTAAGCCCTGATGCCTCCAAGAATATAGTTCTGGAGTCACTGCGGGAGTTGAAGTGTTTGAAAACTCTCTCCGTTAAAAGCAATTTGACCAAGATACCCCAGTCCATTGTGGATGTTTCCAGCCATCTGCAGCGGCTGTACTTACACAACGATGGCACTAAGTTAGTAATGCTCAACAACCTGAAAAAGATGTCCTATCTGATTGAGCTGGAGCTGGTGCGTTGTGATCTGGAGCGCATCCCACACGCAATCTTCAGCCTCACAAATCTGCAAGAGCTTGACCTGAAAGAAAACCACCTACGCTCAATAGAGGAGATCATCAGCTTCCAACATCTGCGGAAACTGACCTGCCTCAAACTTTGGTACAATTGTATCACGTACATCCCAGAGCATATCAAGAAGCTGGGGAGCCTAGAGCGTCTCTACTTCAGCCACAACAAGATCGAGATATTGCCTTCACACTTGTTCTTGTGCAACAAGCTGCGCTACCTGGACCTGTCCAACAACGACATCCAATTCATTCCCCCAGAAATCGGAGTCCTTCAGAGTCTCCAGTATTTCTCTGTCACCTGTAACAAGCTAGAGAATCTACCAGATGAGCTCTTCTTTTGCAAAAAGCTGAAAACACTTAAGCTTGGTAAAAACTCACTGTCCATAATCTCGCCTAAAATTTCCTACCTAGCTCTACTGACATACTTGGATCTCAAAGGCAACCACTTTGAGGTTCTGCCACAAGAGCTGGGTTGCTGTCGTGCTTTGAAACATAGTGGCCTTGTAGTGGAAGAGACACTGTTTGAAACTCTGCCTTCAGATGTCAGGGACCAAATGACGGCTGAGTGAGTTGCCTTTGAGTAGCTGCAGTGCCTGCTGCTTGTTCTGTCAGAGCATTTTTTGTGTTAAGGCATTACCATAATTAAGTATTAGACTACTGTTGACAAAGTTAAGTTTTATTTTTCTAGATTCTTCATTGCAGGGAATAATTATATATTCTTCTTTTTTACAAAGATTTTGTCTTATTGTGTTACAGAGTTAATTTACATGAAATATTATCCTACCACAAATCATCCTTTTTTTTGATACTTTCTTTTTATTGATATTTTCAGAGTAAAACAAGACAAAAGAAAGAAGGGAATAAAAAAAGGAAAGAAAAGAAAAAAGATAACCTGGGCCATACATTAGTGAAAATACACAAATCAGGGTTTTTCATTTAAGATGAGTTACATTCCGTACAGTACATATTCCATTTCTTCCAGACTTTTATAAATTGGTCAAACTTTAGCCTTAATGAGAAGGTCAGTCTCTCCATGCAGTGTATTTCGTTGATTATTGCTAACCACTAAACATTTAGACTGTAATTGAATGTTCCAGTCACCTGCACAGACTACAGTCCCTGATGACTCTTGTATTAATAGATTAAATATCCTTTTGATGAACGATCTATCGTGCCCTGGGGGCATATAAACATTTAGTAATGTAACTTCTTTATGGTCTATCCTGCCTCTAATTAGTATAAAACGACCTTCCTTGTCTTTAATTTCAGCTGTTAGTTGGAAGTTTATCCTATTTGAAATTAGTATAGCCACACCCCTCTTACGGCCTGATTTGTGGGAGGAATAAAATGTGTTCAAAAATCCCATCTTTTTTGATTTCTCATGCTCTGCATTTGAGAGATGTGTCTCTTGCCAGAAAATCACGTCTGTACATTCCCTTTTCATTTTAGCAATAATTTTGCTTCTTTTTCACTGGGTTATGTAACCCATTCACATTGAGTGTTATTACCTTATATTCCTGATAGTGCATTTATATTGTTTAACACTGTTCTGTAACCAAAAACATTCTACCCTTGAACTTAGGTAGGAACAAATACAAAAACATGAACAATACCAAACACAGTAAGGACAAAACAAACTCACTTCCAAAAAAGGAGAACAGGTATGCTCCTTGAATCTGAGGGGAAATCCTAATTGAAGGTAAGGGCCCCTCTCGGGAGCAAGAAGAAAGATTGCTCCCAGAACTGCACAAAATAGCACACCTTTCTCCTTCAATACTCTTCATATACCAGCATACTCCCTTCTTTTCCTCATTGTTTCTGTCGGATAGTCGTGGTCGAAGTAAACTCGCCTCTCCTTGTAGAAAACCTCCTTCTTTTTCCACGTGGCTGAGAGGACCTGGTCTTTAGTTTTATTCTCCAAAAAGTTTAACACAAAAGACCGCGGCGGCGCATCTCGGGCGGTCGCGGACCTAGAGCTCTATGACAGCACCGTATTTTCAGTTCAACCTCACCCAGAGTCAGTTCTGAATTCAGAAATTTAGACACAAATTCCACCGTGTTGTTTTCTTCCTCGCCTTCAGGGATGCCGTAAATACGCATGTTATTCCTTCGCGATCGTAATTCCAAGTCGGTAACTTTTGTTTGCATGGACTCTTGCACCTGTTTCATTTGCAGGAGCGCCTCTTCCAGTGCCAGGTTACACTCCTCTACATCCGTGACACGCTGCTCCGCATCCTCAACTCGAGTTGTTGTGGTTTTTAGGTCCCCCCTGATATCTCCCAGGGCCTGGTTAATCTGGTCTCTAAACTCTGTCAACTCATTCTTCACATCCTCTCTTAATGTGTGACGAAAAGCACTCAGCTCCTTCTTTACATCGGCACGTATTGCCTTAATTTCAGCAAGTATATTAGCCAACAAGCTAGCTTAGGTATGCTCGAGTCCACCTGTGCTAGGCGAGTTAGCATTAGTTTCGTCGTCATACCCTATGGCTGTTTTCTCGTTTTTCTCTGATCTTGTATTCGGTTTATCTTGTTTGTCCCCTTCCATATTTCGTGGGGTGTATAAACTTGTTAAAAAACTTGAATCCGGGGGAATATTCCTAGTTGGTGGGAGAGCGATCTGTCAGCCTGCCATTCTCTGCAGCGTGCCAACCGGAAGTCACCACAAATCATCCTTAAGGGAAACATGCAGCATTGTGGTGACCCACGCCTTTGATTTCTTGCAGAGAGTTATATTGTAAAATGTACAAAATATCTGGTATGTGAATGTAAGACATGAAACTACGGACAGTAGTGCTAAGCTTAGCTTAGCATAAATGCAAAAGCAGGAGCAAGAAAATAGCAATGTTCTTTGAGCACCTCTTCCGCTTACTGGGAAAAAAAAACACGTTATAGATATTTTCTAACCTCCAAAAACACAACAAAACCAAAATGTAAAAAAGTACATTGAAGCAGAAGCTACATGCTGGACTTTTTGTTTGTCTTCAGGCCATTGTTGAATCCTTTATGACAGAACCTGACAAAGTGGGGCATCCCTTTCCTTATCTTATGCTAAGCTAATTGTCTGGCTTTAGCTTACATATTTTACATACAAACAAGAATGATATCATGGGTCTCAGCCAACTCTCAAACAGAGAAAAAAGTAATCCCATAGAACAACATTTTGAACTTCATTTATGGTTCAAACGTATTTCATATCATGCTGCATAGAATAATTTGATGACTGAATGTAAATCTAAAAAGAAGACCTCAAACAGGTCTAAGCTTACAGCCAGATTGTTAGACTTTTTATATTTTATGTTGCCCTTATAAAGCTTCTATTTTCCTAAAGACAGTGTAAGGTTACTGCAGTAGAGTAAGTGCAATATAAAACAAATATATTATTTTTAGGTAAATGAAGTACCTTGGCTAAATCTACTGCACTGTAGGAATTGGAAACTGAATTAAACTTAAGGGACGATGTCATAATGGTGTTTTTCTTATTGCTATCAAAATGTGCCCAAGAAGTAGTATTCAGCCAACTACTAAATAATATATGTAACAAAAATGTTTTATATTATTGACCAATAAACATTGATTTATTTGAACATGTCGTTTCTTAGGTTACACTTTTTCAAAAACTCTCTCAGCAAAAACAGTCTGTGTTTAAAATGAATGTGCTGAGATAAATTATTCTTTTTTTGAAGTGATGCAATTTGCTGAGGAGTGCTACAGTTTAAATTGCAGGGAAAATAAAACTTAAAAAATACAAAAGTTTGACTTCATCTAAAGAAGATAAGTGTACTATTATGAACAGATAAGGCACCGATGGAAAAAGAAGGTTGAAGAGAATGAGAATTAGATGGTCACTTGGACATTTGCATAATTTTTCAAGTACAATAAATTAAAATAAGTGAGGTGAATATGTTTATTACATGTAATAAAAACAATACTACAATCATATTTATTAAAGGTGCACTATCCAGTTTTGGTAGAGAAAAGTGAAAGTCAGAGAAATTTACAGATTATGTGGTATATGTCCATAACTCTATACACAAACTGTCTTAAAGGAAAATTTGGTCCCTGTGACACTGAAGACAGAATGTAGTACTACATAGTGCACCTTTAATATAGATCTATAAAAATGGAAAAAAAAATCGAACTAAGAGTTTGTCTATGTTTCTTTTAGATTTTCCAACAGACAGTTGCCATTGCAGTAAACATTTATCAACACATATATTTTAGGGTAAATCACATGTTTAACCATTGTTCCCTTTGCTGATATGTCTTAAATATCACTGACAAAATATAATAATAAAGCTTCTGCGAGTTTATTGTACAGTTTATTTCATTGGGCTCCAAACAATAGTTGTATGTTAAAAATTAGACTGTATGCAAAGAATGAGATAAAAGTTCATTGGTAGTGGTGCCGATAAAGAAAACAGGGCTTTGATAACTCATGAATGACATTAAAGAAAAATCTACAGACTCTCTTGAATGGTTCTTGCTGTTGAATATTTCAAGTTACGTTTTGGGATGACAAAACAGATTATCAATTTTACTTGAAATTTCAGCAACTGCACTTTGACGACGGTCCCTAACATCTCTCCTTATCTGTGAGTCTGGTGCAAGGATAACAAAGCGGTTTTCTGTAAATTTCGTTGTGTAAACCACAGCAGAACTGGTTTAAATTGATGGCTGAACTGTGTCGTGGAGATAGACCTCGGTGACGGTCTGTCTTTTTACAGTCTATGGTCTGAACCGAGGACACTTGGAACAGCTGGTGTTGCGTGCCGGCTGTGTCGCCAGTCAGAGACGCAGCTGAGCGGACCCGACCATCTGAAGCGGAGTGGGGGGTAGGCAGATAAGCTGTTTATATCCCGGCCAGCAGGCCCACGGTTTGACTGAAGCGAAGAATGGACGCCTTCATCCCCGCATTGAAACATGGCTTTTAAAAGGAGGTGTTACTCGGTACTGCTGGAATCGACATAACTGGACCAGGACTCCTAAAGGTTCGTATCTGTGCGTTAGGGTGCCGCTTCTCATCTAGTCTTATTCAATGTGTGAAATATAACCGATATGCTCTGGCCCATTATTGTTAGCTTTGAAACGTAGTGACACAGCAGCAGTAAAAAGTGGTGCATTGATGTATTTTTAAAATGACTCGTGATTTTTTTGTGCTGTGTTTAAAAGCTCCACGGACATCAGGTCCACCTCCTTTTTTGTGCCCATGGATGCGTCTTGCTGCTGTAGCCGGTCTCAGCCTGCTCTGCAGCCTCAATGAAAATAGTGACCTTCATGCTTTACAGACAATAGACTGTAGTCGCAGTGGTGTAACATATATTTTCTAACTATAAAATAGCCTATATTTTGTCTAATAACCCACACGAAAACACAGGAAAAGCGTAGATGTTAATTCGCCTGAATTTTCTATAGGCTACGATAATCTACAGCAAACCGAACAGTAAACATATCGTAGCTTCACAATGCCTGGAGTGGAAATAGATGCCTCCAGGCCTTAATATTTACAGTCCATGCTCTAGGCACGTGATTGTAAACTGTGTAGCCACCTCATTTGGAAGAAGCATAGAAATGATGTGCATAAAAAAACCTCAAAGAAAAGCTATGGAAATGTTGCATTATAAATACACTTTGTATAGATAGAGAGTTTATGTTGCATTTGGCTTGCACTGTCTCTCCAGACTACTTGTGTGCAGTGTCCTAGTTCCAGGGCTGTCTCATCTCTTAATCCATAACAATCTGATAAGGCTGACCTCACAGCCTCTTTAAATATGTCTGGGAAACCTGGCATTGTTTGTAATTGGAAGACACACTCAGTCAGTGTATCTCTGAAGAGCTTAGCATCTCAACCTTTATGACTGCTCACATTGGCAGGTCTCTGTCCTTTACTAAAGCTAGTGAATTTAACATATAGCTGGGAAGGCAACCAATAAAAGGAGCATCACATACAATACAATATAGTTAACAAAGATTAAGTGTTTTCCAGGATATTCAATGTAAGCCAAGACTAAATCTTCAGTTGTTCTCTAATGGAGATTTGGAAGATTGACTCTGTCCATTTCTTGTATTTGGAATACAGGGGTTAGGGTTGTTTCTGATGTTGTGTCCATGTGGCTTAAAATTAGGGTAGAAATTAAATATCATGACACAAGAATGTACAGTTATTCATTTCAACAACACTGTGTACAGGAATCAACACGTCTCTGTCAAAAGTTCACTTAAGAGTTCTGATTGTTGTTTTGGCTGAACTGTACTAAAGGACCCTATAAATCTTATTTTTGGGTCTTTGTATATCTGGTCACACAGTGTTCTCACATTGAACTGGACCAGTGGAGAAGCCACTAATGATGTCAATAGTGTTGTGACCAGAAATAAACTCTGTTGTCTAAGCAGTCTGGATATGTTGTACACCGGAGCACGTAAAACCCATTGATGAGTAAAATACTGTAACAGACAAATACAATTGATATCATCAGTAAACTGTTGTAGATAATGACAAACAGTGAGTTGTTACAACTCTGTCCACTAAGAATATGTGGGATGAAAATGTATGTTTATCACCAGTTTGTAAGTTTTAAAGGCAGATCTCTTGTGGTGAACGTGAACATTTAAAATTGGCGAAGGATGCAACAACAACAACAACATCTCCCTCTACCAGTAGCTCTACTATTGTCTCAATCCTGTTTTAGGAAGCTAAGCTAAGGGACAAGATATTGTTATGCAACTCACAATAGGCTTACTTTAATGTACTTACATTCTGCTCAGCTAACCTACACACTGCTTGTCACAGCTAAGCAACTTTGTTGATAGCATTGCTAATGATGAAGATAACAGTCCTATTTGACCTGCAGAAAGGAAACGTCCACCTGTTATATAAAAAGCCTGCCTGCGTAGACCCACTTTAGACAGAAGGAAAAGTATTGTGAGCAACACACTTTAGATGCGGATATGCAAATAAAAATCTTCTATATGCAATCATGATAAATCATCAGTGGCTAGACATTTTAATAGTCATAATCACAATCTGAGCGACTTACATTACATGGGCATAGAAGTTGTAAATATGCCACGCAGAGCTGTGGACAGAGATGGAAATCCTTCTGCTGAGAGAAATCTTTTGATTCATTAATAATTAGGTACCCTGATTCCAAATGGTTTAAATGAGAAAATGTCATTTATTTGTTTATTGCGAACTGATCACAGACGTTTCTTAACCTGCTGTAAGACTTGTATTTTTGTTTTTTGGGTAATTATAGACAAATCTGTACCTTGAGTTAAGAAGCTCATTTATAATGCAAATTTTCTACTCTGGTATTGAAAGATGTATGGTAGGGACTCCCTCTGCTGGGATGGACTAGTACCTATTTTGGACAACAGTATAAATTAATCCCCCTTGGGTATATTTGAGAAAATTGCCTGTTACACGCTGAAGAAGAGTGTCTGCTCGAAACGTTCGTGTGGCAATTAAAATACAATTTTGGAGTGCTTTCCTTATTGTTTTTCATGTTTGAAAAGTTTAATAGGTCAGTGAAATGATAAGGTAACACCAGCCCTAACAGCAGGCAGGTGTCTGACAACAACACACATATTTATCAGAAATAAGACTTGTGTGGCCCTAAACTGAATTTTGATTAGCCCCCTCCCCCTGGCCTGGGTTGCAAGACACACAACATTTTCAGTGCCCCCTAATTTTCATCACACAACTCATCAATTTACAAGACAAACTATTTCAATAAAAGATGTTTACCTAAAAATGGAACTTAAATAGGAAAGATAATACTAGTAGCAGTATTGTATGAATAGATCAAGTGTAATGGTTACCTCTGTTATCTTTTGCAGGAATGTTCACCCTCACAGAAGTAGCCTCCCTGAACGACATCCAGCCAACTTATCGGATACTGAAACCATGGTGGGACGTCTTCATGGATTATCTTGGCATTGTCATGTTGATGTTGGCCATATTTTCTGGAACCATGCAGTTAACCCGGGACCAAGTGGTTTGTCTTCCCATTCTGGAGCCCACCACAGAGGATGCTGGGGGATTTCTAGCTTCCCAACCACCAGAGATGGTTGATAGTTTATGGAACAAAGAGAGCGCCATTGGAGAGCAAGCTGCTCCTTTAATGGCTAAAAAGCCTCCTGATATCATCACGCCTACAGTTCCATTCAAATCGCCGGAGACTTTTGGCCAGCCTCAGCCTACAGGTGTCAGGACCAAACTTGATTTTCAGCAGTATGTGTTTGTCAACCAGATGTGCTACCATGTTGCCCTGCCTTGGTATTCCAAGTATTTCCCATACCTCGCTCTGATCCACACAATTGTTCTCATGGTCAGCAGCAACTTCTGGTTCAAGTACCCAAAGACAAGTTCCAAAATAGAACACTTTGTTTCCATACTTGGAAAGTGTTTTGAATCCCCTTGGACTACCAAAGCACTGTCTGAGACTGCATGTGAGGACTCAGAGGAGAACAAACAAAGAATTGCCGGTGCCTCGTCCCTCCTGAAGCATCTGTCCACGAGCAGCGAGGAGGGGAGTCCAAACCAGTCTGCCCCAATGCTGAACAAATCCGGGGTTACATTTTCTGCTGAAAAGCTAGTTAGTGAAATTCCGTCAATGACCATCTTGGACAAGAAAGACGGCGAGCAAGCAAAAGCCCTGTTCGAAAAAGTCCGGAAATTCCGCGCCCATGTGGAAGACAGTGACTTGATTTACAGGCTGTACGCCATTCAGACAGTCATCAAAACAGTCAAATTTATTCTGATCCTCTGCTACACAATGACATTTGTTGCCTCCATAGATTTCGACCATGTGTGTGAGCCTGAAATAAAGCATTTGACAGGATACAAAAAGTTCCAGTGTACGCACAACATGGCGTTCATGTTGAAGAAGCTCCTTGTCAGTTATATAGCTCTCATATGTGCTTATGGTATAATCTGCATATACACACTGTTCTGGCTTTTTAGGCGACCACTCAAAGAGTACTCCTTTGAAAAAGTCAGGGAGGAGAGCAGCTTTAGCGACATTCCAGATGTCAAAAATGACTTTGCGTTCCTCCTCCACATGGTCGACCAGTACGACCAGCTCTATTCAAAGCGTTTTGGTGTTTTTCTCTCCGAGGTGAGTGAGAACAAACTGCGGGAGATCAGCCTGAACCACGAGTGGACCTTCGAGAAGTTGAGGCAGCATGTTACACGCAATTCTCAAGACAAGTTGGAACTCCATCTGTTCATGCTCTCAGGAGTGCCAGATGCTGTGTTTGATCTCACAGATTTGGAAATCCTCAAACTAGAATTAATCCCAGAGGCCAGGATAACAGCAAAGATCTCACAAATGGTAAACCTTCAGGAGCTGCACTTCTATCACTGTCCTGCCAAAGTTGAACAGACGGCATTTATCTTTCTTCGTGATCACCTCCGGTGCCTTCATGTCAAATTCACAGATGTTGGGGAGATTCCTAGCTGGGTGTACATGTTGAAAAGTTTAAGGGAGCTGTACTTGGTTGGTAACCTGAACTCTGAAAACAACAAAATGATTGGACTCGAGTCTCTACGAGATCTCAGGCACTTAAAGATACTGCATCTCAAAAGCAACCTCACAAAGATCCCGACAAACATAACAGATCTGTCCCCGCATCTGATTAAGTTGGTTATTCATAATGATGGTACAAAACTCTTAGTGCTTAATAGTCTAAAGAAAATCCTGAATCTTGCCGAACTGGAGCTTCTGAACTGTGAGCTGGAGCGTATCCCCCACGCTATCTTCAGTTTGACAAACCTCCAAGAACTGGACCTAAAATCCAACAACATTCGCACCATTGAGGAAATCATCAGCTTTCAGCACCTCAAGAGACTGACATGCCTCAAACTTTGGCACAACAAGATCATCACGATTCCATTGTCCATTAGCTACGTCAAAAACCTTGAGTCGCTCTATCTCTCACACAACAAACTCGAGTCACTACCCTCATCGTTATTCACTCTTCTCAAGCTGAGGTACCTCGATGTCAGTCACAACTCTATCTCTGTAATACCATTGGAGGTTGGCTTTCTTCAGAACCTCCAGCATTTTGCCATTAACGCCAACAAAGTCGAGGTAGTTCCCAAGCAACTGTTCAAGTGCACCAAACTAAGGACCTTATGTCTCAGCCACAACTGTATCTCCTCCCTTCCAGAGAAAATTGGCCAACTCTCCCAGCTGACACACCTGGAACTGAAGGGAAACTGTCTTGATCGTCTTCCCGCTCAGCTTGGTCAGTGTGGTCTCCTGCGCAGGAGCTGCCTCATTGTGGAAGATCACCTCTTTGACTCGCTCCCCATGGAGATCAAAGAGAGCATCAATCAGGAAGCTAGCGTTTCTTTTCCAAATGGATGTAAATGTCTAAGTGATGGACGGTAGTCGCATTCCAAATGGCATCAAATGTCGAGCATCACCTTGGGTTCAAAGACGTTTTTATTTCTTTTTTCTTTAATCATGTCATTATCACTATTATGCTTCATGAAGTGTTAGCAACTTATAAAATGAACAAAGCAGAGCTTTGTTCATTGGAGAAATTTTAGATAAACTCCAGAACGATTATGGCTTTTGTAACGCCAGTATACATATTCAGAATAAATTAAAGGAAAAAACATGAATGCTTGAACCCTACTGTGAGGCAATGTACTAGAAATGTCACTCTATAGTGGGCATTGTTGCTTTTATGGTTTGGGTCTACTTGAAAGACTAACTTCAAATCTGATTGAAGTTAGTCCGGGAGTGGTTTGATTCGTATAATTATGAAGTTAATGGCCTTTACAGTCACCAGATTTCAGCCTAGTTGAACACAAATGAGCGATATCTAACTGAAGTGTTAAACAGCGACTTCCACACCTTCATTAAAACGTTAGGGAATGTTTTTTGGAAGAGTTGCGTTAAATCCATCCAATAGAGTTCAGCGACATATAGAGTAATGGAAAGGTGCATTCTCCATATTCAGATAATGGTAATTTTCCTCTGTTGCCCTCTCAGGGCGGGAAGCTTAAATGCTGTAACATTATTGTACTGCTGTGACCTGACAATTGTAATCAGCTAATCACTTTCCTATTAAATACCAACTGAACAAAAATTCATAGTAAAAATTGAGAGGGCCATTGGCCCATTTTTCATGTTAAAACAACATATTTGATGACCTTAGCTTCTGTAACACAACAGACAATGTTAGCATTCTACCATAATCCACCAAACCTTACGATAGCCAGCAACTCTTTCTATTATACTCTTTTAGGACCCTTGTCCACCTAGCGTTTGTTTTTGGTCAGAAAAGCTCTGCACGTCTGTCCTCTCTTTATGACAATCAGACAAGACACGATCCGTAGGCGGCTAAAATACAGGGAATGTCATACATTTGGAAAAGAGCATCAGTGACACCAACAGCCAAGAGTTTCAACTTGAGCACTGGGAGCGGCTGAACAAAAAAGTCGGAGTGCTCGGAAAGATGCTGGGCACTGTGCTTTTTCTCCAGGTGGCCACTTTCTGCTGTGAAAGCTCTCTACTCATTGAAAACAATTGAAAAAAGAAAATAACGCTAGGTGGACTTGAGTCTAACCTTACGTTAAACAGTTATATTAGCCTTTAGCCAATTATTTGATAGGAAGTGTTATAATGTCATAGTGCTAGCTACTATAAGCATGACATTATAACAGCATTTAAGCTAACCACCCTCAGCATGATGGCAGAGGGAAAAGGTCCTCTGTGTTTATAGACATTTTAAGGGTTTCTTCCAGCACGTGGTGGAACATCACATCATTAAGACACTGTTGATTTTCACATTCCTCACAGTCGCTTTTTTACATTTGTTTTTCTTAATGTAGATGCACAGTTGCAGTAAAATCTCTCATATATTTGACCTTTTGTATGCACGGACATCTATAGCAGAACTACAAACATTTGTATACCTTTTAAATTATAACCCTTTTTTTATAATTATTTTGGAAATTTTGATGCCTTTACTGTAGAGATAGGACAGTGGATAGAGTTGGAAATCAGGGAAGAGAGTCGGGAATGACATGCGGGAAAGGAGCCACAGGTGGGATTCGAACCTGGGCTGCCCGCTTGGAGGACTCCAGCCTCCGTGCATGCGCGCACTAGCGGGACCCCCACTATAACCCTTTTTAAACCTTAGATTTCTTTGATTAACTCCAGATTAGATCTAGATGCACTTGAGTGAGTTTTTTTTCAAGGGAAGGTTCACTCAATGACTGATATCAGCTTTGGTGTCTATGCTAATAGGTTTTTATATGCCTACGATTTGGAGTCTAAATACAAGAATGCAAACATTACAACAAAGTCTGCAGTGCTCCTGGTAGTGAATTAAAGCAAGACACTTCTCTCCAGAAAGAGCGTCTCTGTGACCTTTACATTTTTTACGCTTACATTTGATCAGCAAAAAAATATTTGTGAATTCTGTTTACATTAAGTGTGTTGACTATCCGGAGTGACAAGACTTTGCTTGTCCAAATAGATTATTTTTAAATAAACTTTCAGTGCTGTAAGCACCATTAATAATACTGAGAGGAAAAATGTATTAAATCCCCAAGGAGAAATTACATTTTTACACACATATAGGCCAGTAATACACACACATGCACAGTCAGGATCCTGTGGTCATGAACTAATGGAGAGGGAGGGGCTGCCATCCAGAGTGCCAGAGTAGTCTGGGATTTGTAGCGCTGCTCAAAAACCTCTGCAGGGCTCGCTAAGTGAACTGGCCCCTCTTTAGCAACCAAACCAATTTCCATAATCTAGTCTGTATTGGGACTTGAACCGGCTATTCTCTGGTTATATATCCTACAGACTGAGCTACTGCCGCCCCCCCAACTTATGACAGTAAGTTGAGAATAAGACTTAAAAAAAGATGAACACTGTAACTCCTGTGTCCAAGATCAGGAAAGTTTAATTTGGACTCTTACCACCCTTAGTCAAAAACACTTCATTAACAAAAACAACACCTGTGTACGTATGACCTTGTATCCTCATTAACCTTATGCATTCCACTTTCAATGTTCTTGTAAAACATTTTCATGTACACATCAGAAGAGATAAAGGTTCCTATCTGACCATTCTAGTCTACTTTTTTTGAAAAATCTGACCCATGCATTTATTTTTTTATACATTTTCCCCCCTTAAAGGAGCAGGCAGCAGTTTGTTCTTTCTTTATCCCGCTGACAGCTAACACACATCGATGTGTTTCTTTTTTTAAAAAACCTTTTCCCGTCATGTTTTTATTGCTGTAAACGGTATAGTTATTATGTAATTAGTGTGTTCATTCTTTGTATTTATTACCTCATTATCTGTTCTGCTCACTGCACAGCACTTTATAAACCTGATTTATAAACGTGCTCTATGAATAAAGGAACTCTCACTGTTACATTGTTATGACTGTTTTTCAAAGATAGAAATGAAGCTGTATTCTCACTTCAAAGCTGGTTTTGCACCAAAAACACAATACATTTCCTTTTTTTCTGTGTAACTCTACAGCTGATTACAAATATTCCTGGCTGCATATCATCAAATGAGAAGATTCACTGCACACTAGAAGGACGAATGACAGATGATGAATCTGATGAAGCCGTGCGGGCGACACGCCTTGTTTGTTTGAGAATATAATTAAAGCAAAAGAAGTAATTCAGCCTTCATGTGTGCAGTGAATCTTCTCATTTTCTGTCTTATATTAAAGCCTTTGACTTGAGATTTATGTGAATGATTTCATGCTAAATGTTTCTACAAAATGCACTTTATTCATAGCAGGATATTTTTATTTAATGGACAATAATTTAAAATTAACAACACAGTTATAGCCTGATGTAATACTTGTTTACTCTTTATGACACAACATCTACAACATAAAATAATTATGTTTTTACAGAAGTTGACATTCGTTAAGTTAATGTTCAAGATTGGAATTTGAAATCACCTAAATGAGCGAACATTTCAAATGTTTTCTTTTCTCCATTTTTGTTGTTACTTTTACAACATGTGCTAAACACAGACTGAATTGTATTCTGTTGTGTATTCTCTTATTGAAGCCTGTCCTATAATGAAGCTTCATTTCATGGACTGAAGTTAATCAAAGCTCGGGCTGATAAATAAAGTTTTACGGTAGGCATGACTGACTTTTAAGAAGGTATTTGTAGGGTGAGTAGGTTATTGATACTGTGATTTTAAATGAATAAACTATATCACATTATTTCTTTTTACTGATCATGTGATACTCTGTGTGTGAGAGGAAGACACACAATGAAGCAGAACAATATATTTCACTGGCATACAGAACAATGTTAAATATGACATGTAACATGAATGACCCTCCTCTGACTTTGAAGACGGAGTTACTGCAGACAAATTCTCTCTTGTCTGAGAAGCTTTCATCACAAGTCAGGTTAAAATTGGGGAACGGATAATGCTGGGAAACCCAAACTTAATAATTTAAGCAGAGACTTTATGGAGATGTCAGAGCTCCTCTCTTAAACACTTCAACAGTCATTTAAAAAACACTGGACCTACAAACTGATACAACTTAGTGACATTTACTTCAGTAAAGTCTGTGACTGTGAGGGGAAAGACGTCCATGACAAACTGAACACATTTCTTACATAGTGCTGCCCTCTAGTGGAAGCAAACTGTTTGTACACGTCGTAACACTGAAAATTATTTTATACATTAAGTAAGACTGAGCTGAATACTTAATTTGATCTGGTTACCAGAGGCTCTTCTTTTGTCTAGATATCGGTTAATAATGAATTCATTACTCAGACTCTGCTCTATACTTAATTGAACTTGATGATAAATTTATTCAACAGACCCGTTTGAACAGAAGGTCAGCCAGCCATGTAACGTCAGCATAAAGCAGGTTTGACCTGCATCATGTTTCTAATCACTATATACTGTATATATACAACCTGATGTGCTGAGACCATAGACTGTAAATATTCCTCTTTTAGTGTATGACTGAGACACCCACAGATGACTTTTGGTAGGTTTCCACCTCGTAAAGCCAACACTTCATACTCATGGATGTAGAGATTTCAGTCTACCAGATGATTAGCAAACAATCAAGTTTATATTTAAAACATGGATCATTGACTTGACATATTTGATATTTGATCTATATAAAACTGCTCAGTATCATTTGGACTCATCATTTATTTAATCGTTTTCCTTGTGAAAGAGATCTTGATCTCAATGGGTTAATTAGCTAGTTAAATAAAGGTTGAAAACCCCCCCACCTAGGACAGAACACAAAATTAAAAACAAATAAGTGTTTATTATCTTGTTTCACTTGACCTGAACGGGATGTGTTCTATTTTGTTTTTGGATAGTGTTTTATTTGTGCCCAACGTGTCATAGATCTCCACTGGGTGTTGTGGTTTTAATAAGCAGTCCTCAGACGTGCATGTTGGGTGAACTGGGGAGTCTGAATTGCTGATGGATTTGAAGTGAACAGTTGTTCGACTGTATGTGAGGGTCAGTACGGTAAAAGACATTCACCATGTCCATGGTGTGCCTCCCTCCACCCCTTGTGAAAGCATTCACCCCCAATTGATCCTGCTTAAGATAACCAGAAAATGGGTTGAGATTTGACAGGTGGAAATCAAAATGCTTTAAAATACAGATTATGATTTAAATTTGGATTAGGTTTTTCTGAAAAATGTCTTTCAGGCTATCCTTTCTGTCAGCATAAGTAAGGACTTTATTTATGTTTATGAAAGAAATGCCAACAGCTACATCTCCTCTTGTGTTGCCTTCAGTAGCTCACTGTGTAAGGACTTTGGTTGAGAACTGGATGATCTCCAGTTCAGGTCCTGGTGCGGACCAAGTCTGGAAATTGGTCTGGTAGCTGGAGAGGTGCCACTTCACTTTCTGTGCATTGCCAAGGTGCCTTTGAGCAATAAAGCATTGGAATGTTTTTATACTGAAGTTTATAATCTCTTAAGAGATCGCTGAAAACACACTCAAATGTATTTTGTCGATTCTAAGAGACACTGGAACATTTTTACCTTTGAGCAAGGCACCCAGTCCCCTCACTCTGACATCTCTCGCATTAGTGCATGTCCGTAGGATCCTATTTTACATGTGTGTATTTCAGCCTGTGTGTGTGTAGCATGTTTAACAACAGTGTAAAATTGTGTCAATTGAATTTCCCCTTGTGGGATTAATGATTACAAAAAAAATAAACAACGTGCATTTTTTTGTCAAGCCTTGCCAGGCTCGCCCTGTCAGAACCCCCACCCTCCAGAGGTCCTCCGCCCCACTTTGGGAATCACTTCATAAACTGTTTTCCAAAAAAAAATGTAATGGACGTTTCAGAGTTAGAGTTGAATATTTGACAAGTCCATACATACAAATGCATTAGTCTCCTTTGTAAAAATGTTCCAGTGTCTATTTGAATCAACAAAATACATTTGAGTGTGTTTTAATCGATCTCTTAAGAGATTATAAACTTCAGTATAAAAACATTCCAATGCTTTATTTTACATGTTAAAATTTCATTGTTGACTCCCTCTAATCTGATCAGTGTCATATTTCATCACTTGTGGTCATTCTGTTTTAGCCTAGCATTTTGTGTTTACCCGGCATTCACACATATAAACAATCCCTCTCTGAATTACACACAGAGAGCAAACATCATCACTGCAGACTTGATTGTGACGATTGTGCCATTTGGCTCTCCGGCTCCAGGCTACGAGGAATAAACACATGTCGTGATAGCTCCGACTGAGCAGCAGAGAGAGGAAGCATGACCTTAAGCCGGCCTGACACTGGGGTTGTTAGAAGTCCGCCATCAGGTGGACGAAGAAAACACACCGCCTACAGTCCAGCCTTCATTACTTCCTTGGAATCAAGCGATGGCCTTAGCACTCGTCACAAACACTTAGCGTGCACTTTTCCCTTACAGGACCGCACTGCCAGCCAAATTTCTACCAAGTGGTCATCAGAGAACCAATGACCATGAGGCCGCGCTGCATCCTGGGGACGGAGCTAACATGATGTCAATTTAAAAAGGTTGACTGGCTCCTCAATCTGTGCATCTCTTGTGTTTTTTTTTACAGAGCATACAGTTTGACACATCAGCCGAGGAGACAAGTTATTGCTTTAACGACCTGCTGTGCCGTCTGGGTTTCTGGTTTGATGTGAGCTGCCTGCTTTGTCCTTGGCAGTCAACATATTTTTTAATAAATGCAGGTGTTTATGGAGGATAATAAGCACTCATAAGTATCACTGTTTACAGCAACAAGACACTCATTTAAATCTGGTCTGTTGTGGCCAATTTATTTTCTTCCTGGTATCTCTGGTAATGAGACATAAGCATTTATTTGATGTAAACGTGTCTGTGCTGGGAATTTTCAGATCCGTATGTGGCCTGTTACTCGGCTGATGCCCCCGAGGAAAGCGGCAGATCTTCAGCGACAGCACTTTGTGAGCACTTGCACAGCTGATGAGCTGTAATTATGTTTTAATTATTTCTGTAGGGCATCATTCTCTCCCGACGTGAACCCCCTCCCCCTACCCCCCCCCCACGCTTGCAAATGAAGACATTGGGTATTTTGAAAACATTTGGTGATGAAACACTCGTCGGTGAAGTCCACTAATTACTGCACAGCCTCGTGTCAGCGCCCATAGACGTTGGCTTTGATGTCTGCTGCCCAGGATGATAATCAAGGGCACAGATCGCATGTGATTGGCTGTAATTGGGACAAGTTGTTTTAAAAAAAGGGCACCACATGACTTTGACGGCTGCTCCGAGACACTAACCCCACCCCACCCTGTCCTGTGCCCACGGGTGAGGAAGCCTTGTCACTTATTAAGGAGGCTGTTGCCATGAAGTGACAGATGTCCTGATGTGATCTGTCTGCATCTTTGGCCTCCATCTGTCTTGTTAGTACAAATAGTTACGGATGGTGTGAGGAGTGAGAGCTGTTGTTCTTTCATATATGTTAAATGCATTGGAAGCTCTTGTTTCTGGGAGCTGAAACTATCTCCCCTGGCAATCCTTCCATAACAATCTCTCAGCTCTTCTGTTTCAAGGTTTCTCTTCTCTCTCCTCCACCACTTCTGCAGGCCCTGATGTTTCGGGTTCAGTGCCACTGAACCATATCTGAATCTCCATTTTTTGCTCTGCTTTGCTCCCTGCTTGGCAAGAGAAAGATTAGGGGCTCGGGTCCTGAGGTGCGTCTCCCACCCTCTCTCTGGTCCTCACACCCTCCCTCTCTTCACCCATCCTCAGAGATTCAAATCCTTTTAGCTTCTTCCTCAGGTAAAATTGCCAAGGACCTTGTGAGCCCTAGGTTCCCCTGGAGGTAAAATCTATAATGGAGTTTTGATTTGGGCAAGAACAGCCTTGAAAATGGACTTCTTTAACCAGGTAGCTGCCTCGCAGAAGGTCAACAGTACTCCGGGTGGACACAACATGCCACAACTGTGTTAGAAAAAGGCAGAACAAAGGAACAGTTTTATTCCAAAAGAGAGTGACCTGTAGACACTGTGGTAAATAAAAAATCTGAGTGATGCGTTGCTTTTTTAAATTTTCACAAACTGAATTATTCAGCAACACTCACAATATATCAGCATCAGGTAGCACCTTCAGCAGAATAAGCCCTGTTTTTACCCTCATGTGCGTCATATATTTACAACTTTATGACACAATAAATGACTTAATTTGTCAGCAAATTGCTCCAAATGAATTAAAATGAAGAAGGCAGGTGATGACTTCACACTGGATCTTGAATTTATGCCACCTAGCCTGAAAGATAGAGGGCACCAAAGCCTCAGTTTTGAAAAGACTACCTTTGAAATATCAGCACAGAAGACCTGAAAGAGTGTTTCTTCATTTCATTCGAAATCTCAGAATCTATCAGATGGTTACAGTTTGGTGTATGGGTTGAAATCTATTTTATTTTGAAATAAATAATTACATGATTTTACAGGTATATGACATCACAGAAACAAGGTGTCAATCAATTGAATAACAACGACAAAAAACGTTTTTAAAATAATGATGATTATGAAAATAAAAGCTGTGACTACAAACTCCTACAGCTGTTACATTAGCAGTTTAATTAGCAATAATCTGAGTTTTAAACGTTAGTAATCAGGATGATTAGGATGATTTCATTTAGTTTGAGTTGATTCACCTTCACATGAAATAAGGCAAACAAGCACAATAATATAAGACTCAACATGTGTAAAAGGGAAAACTTCATAAGCTCTCTGAAGCTTGAGAGTAGAGACCCAAACACGACGCAGATGATATTTAAACAGATGTTTTCTAATTCGATTTAATAATAAGAAAATTAACCTACAGCAGGATTCATCTTTTTTTTTTTTAGTTAGACATTTTACACAAATATGCTTCATTACCACTTTATTGATGTACCCTCTGCTGACTCTCAATTATTCATCAGCAACATTCAACTGTTTGCTCTTCCTCAATTTATGCTCCGAATCAAAACAGAAATCACATCCCTGCTGCAGCTATAATCTTAGTTAATCAGCATCATTTAATGCACTTAGCAGCAGTGTTTCAAATTCAAATGAAACACTTGTGCAGAAAGCAGCCGCCGTCTGCCCTAGTTCTCATCGATGGTGGGTTTGTCAAAATGATGCAATTGGTCATTACCTCACATCAGACGCCTCGGAGACATAATTCTGCTTGACAGTTGGATTGGAGCTTTGACAGCCTCAAACTTGTTGGGTTTTCTCTAAATACTTGCCATTGCAATGAGTTAAACATCCCCCGGAGGCAGCGCAGAGTTTTCCTTTTGAACAAACACCCGAGGGACGCCAAGCTGGGACTGCACGAGGAACTGGAGGTCTTACGGAGAGGGCTGTTTGGGTTTATCTAATGCTACAATGGGTAATTTCTTCTGCCACTGCAGAGGGAGGGGAATAAAAGAGGGATGAAAAGAGAGAAGAGAGTATGTTTAAGAGAGAATCTTTATCTGGGCTTAATATCCCATGCTCAAGCAGAGTGGAGGATTTTTTTGTTGTACAGATCTCTTTTGTCAGATCCTACCTACCCATGGAAGACCCAGGGGCACTCTAAGAACATACGCATCACCTAGATTTGCCTTCCAGCCCACTTCTCTCCAGCGATTGCACCCTCTCCCCGCTGGCTTCTTTGTGTAGAAGAGACGAGCGAGCATTTTAGAAATCAAATCTCAGTTTGTCGGAGTAAAACTGGAGCAGACTTCAATTTGAATAGATTTAGCTCTACATAATTGTTCTGAGCACATACATGTGAAAAAAAAGCCTCTTCTTGTGTGCGTTGCTTGGTTGTGATGCAAAATGGAGCTGAATGGGAGCCACTGTGAGAAATACTGAGTGTCTTCCATGGCTGCACCGTTGAGAATCCCTTCATGGTGGCTATTGTAACCGTCACTTATCATTCTTATGTCAGTCTGTCAATTACTATTGATTTCACACAGCAGAAGATGCGTCATACAAACGCACAAGTAAGCGTCTGTTAACTTCCTTTACAAAATGTAGTCAAACATAAATGGTTAGGTTGGATTCAGGCAAAAAAGATTGGAGGAAAAAATACAGCTGAAGTCGGTGTGGACTTTTGGTTTCACACGGGACTCAAACACTTGTCTCTCTAGTGGAAGTTAGGGATGCCCTCTTGACCACATTAGTCATTTAACAGCAACTCATTTTTTACCAAGTTTTTATTGGTCAACAAATTAGTTAAAGCTCCTGTGAGGAGTTCTCAGCTGATTATTAAACAGACTGAAATTAACACCACAAGTTATTCTTTAATGTCTGTTCCTGCTGCAGTGGGGTACGTGTAAGAACAGGGTGTTAATCAATTACTGCCAAAACAACCTTTGTTTACTTTTTTCACGGCTAAGATTCACATTAGGTGATACGTTTGACAGTTTAAATGAAGCAAGGCGTCATTTCTTTAGTCAGAAAATATTACTTACACATGTTCTGTACAGGACAAATCAGCAAAGGATGGGATATGCCACTTTGTCCACAGGGGGCGACAAAGTACCTTTAAGAAAACATAAACATAAACTTCACTTCTCAGTTAGAAAGACTTAGTTATTTGTGGCTACAAGTCAGGCTAACACATAAGCCAGCCAACTATGACTCACAGGACTGATGAAGGGCACGGACGATTTTTGACTGTCAATAACATTCTCGCTATTTTTTTTAACACTTTATGAAAATAGTAGACTTTACTATTACCATTGTTGTTGCTAGGTGACCCTCTTGTGCTCTTGAGTTGTATAAATTCATACTGCAATAAAGGCTTGTCTTTACAGCTTTCTATACGTCTCTTTGCTGTCCCATATTGTTCATGACAACCATTTTCTGACACCCTCCAAATTCTTTACTTTGACGATTAAAATAATATCATAAAAGTGTTAAGTCCTGTAAGTACAGGATTGGCTTAAACTACCTCCTGTGAGTGGGTGATGGAAATCGCCTTTTTAAATGGGGGGTAACTCTGGTGAAAGTGCGCTGTTTGACCCATTAATGCCTTAACGCCAAACCCAAGCAGACTTTGTTCAACTTAAAGCTCCTGAGAGGAACCTTTAGTGTGTGTGAGTTTTGGTGCCCCCTGTGGACAAAGCAGTATCTTATCTGCCTAATCCTTTTCCTTACCTTGTCCTGTGTGTGTGCTAGTACCGTTTTCTGACCCAAAATCTCCTCCTGCTATCTTTTACGTATCATTCACCGTCAATTATTGGTGTGTAAAATGTAAACAAAGTCTGCTTGTTCGGTGAGCTGTTATGACCTTGTCTGACACCTACCACGCAGCAGCAGTTTGAACTATTATAGATAACGACATATAAACATGATGTCCTGGTTTGCTTTGGAGGCCGTTAAGAGGCATTAGTATGGATTTCTGTCTGTGTTATAAGCTGCTAAAAACTCCTCATAGTAGCTTTAACTCTCAGAGCAATGTAAAGTTGCTTTTAATCTTACATTGTAGTTTGTTAAAATCAGAAATATGCTTTTCCTGCTTTTCTCTGCTGGTATTCACTCTTTGAGCTGTAATTGTCTCTAAATGTCTCCCTTACACAGAACCTATCTGGTCTCTGAAGGCCGAGCCACTTTGCGAGGGAGAATTCATGCAGGTACAGTAGTCATCATTGTCAAAAAGGAGTGCACAACACTGCTGGGACAAAGGAAGGTGCTGGTGAAAACACGAGGTGAGTGGAACAGGCTGAGGTGGAGATGGGAGGAGGTGTTGGGGGGGGGGGGGGGGGGGGGGGGGGGGGTTGCAGAGAGTCCCAAAGCTCCCTGCCAGTGATGACCAGAGTGTCCATCAGTGAGGTCTCACGGGTGCCCGCGGAAACAGCAGCGCTGGCAGAACTAAAAAACACCCAACCTGGGAAAGTGCTTTTTCTCCCGCCAGACGCCGAGTGATGGATTGGGCCGGCCAGTGCACACAATGCATTTGTGAAGAGATAGAGAACAGGGGGGGTTGTGGGGGGGGGGGGGGGCAAGGTCTGTCAGAAAAACACTTCCACTTTACTCCTAGAATGCACTAAAATATTTAGGAGCTCGATATTTATTTCATTATTTCACACATTGGATGTGAGAATGGACATACACACAAATGGAAGCATACAACAAAAGGTTTAAAGTCACACACTGAGCTGTACAATGCACTGAAGTGGTTGAAGGAAAGGCAGAGAAAGGCCTTGATGAATAATTCATCAGGCTTGCCATTTTTTTATATCTCTAAATCGTAAATTAACTAAGACTAAACTATTCCAATGACAACTAAAGGGCCTTGGAAAGTTGGGAGTAGATTTTCAGTTTGGCCGCATTGAGCTTTTTCCTGCCTGAATGATGGAAATGCTTCTACGGAGCAGTACGCTCCAACCACACCTGCCAACCTCAAGAGTCAACAGTATTGATTCAACCGCCGCATCCTCTCAAATCCATCCCCATTTCCTTTGAAGGCGAAAATCATCCTTGATATCTGCCAACAGCTTACTTACTTAGGGATTTCTTCCTCTCCATCTAGGTTCTTTTAATTAATGCATGCTGTTCTTAAATTAGCCCTCTGAGGAGCTATAACTCAAATTCCTGTATTTATGAAAGTAATAGGTTGGGAAAAAAACGACTAAACTGAAATAATTATGCAGTCCAACACTTTGCTTTGAGAATAAACTGCGAGAAACCCGATGAAATATGAATGTGCATTGGGTGCAAAAGTGGTTAAATATTTACAATCCAGTGTTAGTCCACAACCCCAGTAAAGATGCTAGTCAACTGCAATAATTGCTTTACTGCAAAACTTTGCACTTGATTCATCGATTCACAGGGTGTTGTACAACTTCAGAGCGCTTCTCTTTTTTTTAAAGTGTACACCCATTAAAAATATATATTTCTGAAAACTGCTGGTTCACCCGATACAATCCTGAACAAGTTCAGTTCTTCTACCTAATATAATCAGGCAGGTAGATGCATCTTAAGCAGCAGCCCGTAGTGTAGTTAAGAAAGGACACACTGCGGCGAGATGTTGAGGGAGCCCCCTGAGGGACTGATCTTATATCAGGAGACTGTATATTTCTACGCTAAAGAGGCTATTCAAACCCACCAATGCTTGAATTATTAAAGACACTGTATGTTTTTCAAAGCCTTGATTTAGCTTTTTTTTAAGGGTGGGATGTGTGCTGTGTTGTGGCCAGGGGTTGGGGATAGTAGGGAGGGAAAGGGAGAGGAAGAGGGAGGGGGGGGGTCTGAGGGCTATCAGAGGCTGGATTGTTTCTGTTTTCACCCCCTCCTTTCTCCGGCCTGGTCGGCTAAAATGGCCTTTAACTTTCTAAGCATGCTTTTACTGCCTTTGAAGAGTTATTTTTGTTGATGAAAAGGATACGCCGCCTCGGTTAAAGTGAACCCCGGCTATTCACAAGGTTGTTTAATACTTTCCCCTCAGTTTGGCTTATAAATTTATTATCAGCAAAGTGAACCAGTGGTCTCATGCCGTAGTACAGACTGCTAGCTAAGTGGCTAAGGTTGAGTGAGCGAATGAAAGATGGAGAGAGATAGACAGGAAAACACTCTGAGAGTAAGAATGAAAGAAAAGGTTTAACAGTGGTTGATCCCGTTCTGCAGTGGAGGAGTGTGTACTCAAGGTTTTAAGACATTAAAAGTCTCAAATTGGCTCTATCGATGACTCTCTTGATTCTTAGCTACAGTACAGAGGCCTCACTTGTTAACAACTTGTATGTTAATGACTTGTATTAGAACTGATCAATCCACTTTGGATGCAAGCGTTTCCCATGGCTTTGAAGTGAACGCATTGATTGGTGAGAATATAACAGAATTAAACAATCGGTCCTGCTAAATGCTGAGAGAATCCGTCTGTTAGAGTAAGCCTGCTTCCCGTTCTATTAATAGATCGCCAAACAACACGGCGAGTAGAACACAGATTAACATATTGACATTGCACTGAAATATACGGCAGGAGGGATTGGGTTAAGGTCACCGCTCTGTGCAGGCAAGTCAACTTCTTCCCAGCCAAAATGTTGATACTGAACAATTATGCAAAACCCTGGATTACTCAGAATGACCATACAAATACATAGTTTTCATTATATCTGCACATAGCAAATGTATGTATGACTGAGGTCAAAGGATGATGATTATCACAAACACTGGGTCAAAAAATAAAAAAGCATTAATTCAGTACTGTACATGCTGGCTACTAAAGATAATAAATATATGAGTAAGCTGTCATCCTTATGTTTTTGTTGCAACCGTTTAATTGTTTTCTGCATTATGTTGACAAAGAATATATATTCTTAAGTTTCAGAAAAGCAATGACAAGGGTGTTTGGCTTGCAATAATACAGGTCTGGCATACCAGTGTCCTGTGTTTACATCCACACTCCCATTTGTTGTTAAGTTAAGGCAATAGTTCCCAAACTTTTTCTTAACTACAGTGATACTGTTACATGAAACTACCAAATCTGTGACATTGACATACAATGTAGATCCATTTTCAGCTGAATGTTTTAGTGGAAGTCCTCGCACATTTAGCATGCTTTCCTGGCATTCAAATATTGTGTACATTGTTTTTTGTTCAAGCCTTGCTGGGGCCCCCATCATAGCTCTGAGCCCACCCTAGGGGTCCCACATCCTACTTTGGGAATCACTGAGTTAAGGTAACAAAAGCACCAAAGCTAAGGTAATTAGGAGGTTCTGTTAGATGTTATTTAAAATGTTTAAAGCAGCAGCGTAACATACTTGTGCTAGGCCCTGGTGTAAATATAGTTTTCGGGCTCTCCCACTTGACCCAAACAGATGCACATGCTGATTAGCACATACGCACAAGGAAACACAGATTATTTTTGTCACCATGCAGAAAAACACCAATAAACTGTCATCCAAACCAGCATCTGATCAGCACCATGGACAGCAGCATGAGTCCCAAACGGCAGGAGAGTTAAAGGGAAGCTTAAGTTTAAAATATAATAGTTTGCTGTCAAATTAAAGCTGCATTCATTTATATTTAGATGGAAAAAAAGTATTAAATAACTTTGAATGAAGTTGAACATGCCGCTCCCTTCAGCTCACAGGAGCATTTTCGTCTTGTTTAGATCATTGTTTTAGTTAAAATAGAACAAAACCAGATGTATTTGATTAATCTCATGCCTCTCTTTAACCTTGTTTGCAAAATCAAAAGACAAATGTTTTCAACTAAACAGCCATGAACACCGTCTGCCAAAAACTACAGTCAGCTGTTTTCCTCAGCAGTTGTGGAAACCAAAACAGAGCTAAAAGGACACTGAATATCTGACTAAATTTCTCGCAAATGTCATAATGTCTCAGTGTTAATGTCTCAGTGAACTAGTGTTTGCTGACACATACAGTAAGATGATTCAAATTTGTAAGGGGACAATATAGCAGAGTAGCTTGTTCCTGCTGCCCCCGAGTGATTAAAAATAAATCCAGGTCTAAGGTTTAAATGAACTTAAACAAAGCCCAAACCAGGACATAAGCCGAATTTGAGATTGAACATGTGTTCTGACCGCTCTCCTCTCCATGAGAGGCTTTGCATTGACTTGAAACACACTACAGATGTTCAGGATCTTAGCTGTTATTGAGAACTTGGCTTCAGTGGTGTTAAAACCTGAACAAAAATAGGCCTACATCTAAACTGCACCACCTCTGCTCTGTGTATTTTAGTACTGGGTGAAAGAGACAGGATGCTGTTTATGGATGCTGCTCCATGTGGGATACTGCTGCTACCAAACAGATGTCTCCACTGAATTAGTTACCTCACCATGCTCCCTGAATACCAAATCAGGGGAAACATACAAGTTGTTCCCGATTCTGATTTATTCATCGATGCTTTATTGATTTGCCCTCTACAAGGATATCATAGATAAATAAATGATACAGCCTTGAATTAAAGGTGCTGCAGCTGTATCTGTCAGCATCATGCTACTGGGATATGAATGACCATTAGCAAATCTTGGAAATCTCCCAAACAAAATGCAGGTTGCTGTTGTGGTGCAAGGGCATGAAGAGGTGGTCTAGACTTGTTATGTGTTCGATCACCGTTACATCATTTCCTCTTTTAAAGAGGGGTGGGGATGAAAACAAGGGGAACTCATGATATCACCCCCTTCCTCCTCCTCCTCCTCCACCTCCTCCTCCTCCTCCCACCACATGGCCCAGCCTTTCTTTATTGATAGTGGAGTGCCTGACAAAGCAGGGTAATTAAAGCAATAGTGCCGGTTGGGTCTCATTGATAAAGATTGGAGCCGATGCACCTCTCTGTGGTGTGTCAGCAGCAGAGAGCTCCCGTCCCCTGGATCCCTCGTTCGCCTTTCATCTCCCCACTCAGCCATGAAAAATTCATCCAAGACCTCCAGAAATATTTATTGTAAAATCTTAGGGAGAAGTGGTAGCACTGAAAAATTCATGGCCTTATTCGCCTCCAACAGCTGTGGACCCCCTTAATTAATTTGATTGCTCACATTACACAATAAATTCATTTATACAATATTTATCTGTCCTTTTCCTCAACTTGTCTAATCAAACAGACATACACACAAAGACTGTGTGTTTTTATTCTGTTTGCTTCTGTTTTAATTGTGTTATCCTGCCAATTTCTGTGTGCTTCGTGAAAACACAACAGGATGTAAAAAAAGCTTTAGCCATTTTCTAAAGATCATAGATGTTTCCAGAAAGCTCTCTTTTTTTCTGACCTTTAATCACAGTAAACACTTTAATGTATGTGATTAAAGATTTAAGAATTTCACTTCAGTTTAGTTCGGCCCTCTATGATATGTCATACTGGATTTTTGGATGCTTTAGTTTTCCATATGTAAAAATATGGTTTTCCTCATTGCTAAAGTGTTATCATCTCAGACATGAATATAATGTCTTCCTGAAATGGGAATAATTTAAGAAGATGGTAAATGGACTTGAGCTTGTACAGCACTTTTCTAGTCTTCTGACTACTCAAAGCACCTTTACACCTACACCTACACTTTCACACACTAATGGTAGAGGTTACTATGTAATGAGACCATCAGAAGAAACTAATCCCATTCATACACATTCATAGACCGCTGACGAAGCAGCGGGAGCAAATCCTTGCCTAAGGGCACATCATAAATGTAGCTGCAGGAGCTGGGGATTGAATCTTTGACCTTCCAGTTGAGAGACAACCGACTCTACCAACTGAGCCACAGCTGCCTGAAGAACAGAACTTACGATAATTAAAAGAAGAAAAAAACATGTCATGTCTTCAATATGAAGGTTTCTATATCTAAACAGTTAAAATTGATTGATTGATTGAAATCACTACGGTAGCATGTCAGTTTTTTTTTTATCAACTGTTATATATAGATACAAAAATAATAATTCAGACAACTTTGTGAATATTTAAATATGTAAGCGTCAGATGAACTAGTTTTGCTTGTTCGTGGGTCAAATCTGAAACCAGTCCAAAATGTTTCATTTGTAAGTTTGAGCTGGTCCAAAGCCACGTATGGTCGGGACCAAAGTGGTCAAACGACACGCTGAGCAAGTGATGGATTAAAACAGATAGCAAACTTACAAACGTCTTTTCCTAAACATAATGTTCCAACAGAAATTTTAAACATGATTTACCATGTTTTTTGACAGACTGTTAGATGGATTGTGATAACGACCATCTGTGCTGGAGGCTACTTTTTACTCGGATGTCCATTATTTTGCTTTGTTTGATGTGTATTTTCTCCTTTCACATGTAAAGTTGACACTCATCAGTGGGACTTCTGTTTATAATGGTGACTGCTGACAATCATGTTGCTTTGTAGCGTGCAAATGTGTCATCACAATGTATTTAATGCTGATGCAGAAACACTTTAGTCTCCCTGTCTCCCATCTCCTTGGCAAGCATAAAAAAAAAAAGACTTAACCCCAAAATTCCATCTTTGAAAAGCATTGTTCACCAAATATCTCCAAAATGATTCTGAATCACTCTCCAGACATTGTAGTTCTTTTTCCTCTTCACGCTGTTATGCTTTGTTTCTGAAATTGGGGTTTGGGCGTACACAAACATACATTTTCACACTTGAAGATTAGGTTTGTCATTTTTTTTTTCCTACGCATTCATATGAGCAGCAACCAATCTGTAGGAAGCCTTGACAGCTAGTAACAGCTAGTAACAGCTCCATGTGACAGGTGTCTTCCTCCGCTATGTAATCACAGTGTGAGGAACCATGCTGTGCAAAACAGACAACAACAGATTTTATAATGATGGAATATCTACAGTGTGCAGACTTTAAACGAAGACTCTGGAGGATGCTTCAGATGCACTTTTAAATTGCATTTTAAAGAAGATTCAAGAAGTCTAACTCCGGTAATAACACACTGTCTGGATTTACAGTAAGTGAACTGAAGTAGATGAGAGATAATAGGGCCTATCAGGCAATTCATTAAAGGTAGACCCAGGTATTCAGTCTTGCTGCCCACTGAGATTTGGTACCGGTCCAGTCCTGCACCAGATGTAAGCCTGAGGGGAGTGCTGGGTCAGGGTTAATGGCTATAGCGTGGTATCATGTTCTGCTCTGTTGAAGGCCAGCCTCTCGCCCTGCCAAAAGGGCTCAGAGGTCAGTGGGGACATTAGTCTCAGTATTCTTCATTAGCCTTGCTAATTACAGGGCTCCTCTACAGGGATGGCAGCTCATGCCTGGGACGAGCCGCGCTCTCCTCTGCCTCCTGTCTTTAGTTTAAGCCACCGTGGGCCCTGCCATATGCTGAGCTGTGGTTAGCTCCTATAAAAGAGACAGTTATTCTTGACGCACTGCTTGTCCAGCCAGTTTAGACACATGTCAAGTAAACACATATCCACACTCAGGATCACTCTCTGGACTACGCTCCCTGACATGAGGCCCTGTAATTTTGTACACTGACAGGCCCTATTTTCTGCTGCGAGAAAGCGCTCTTACAGGTCCTTTGCACTGTTATCGATGGAGGGCTGGCCTGTGACATTGCCTTTGGCCTCCATCGCCTGTTGTTGTTATGTGTAAGACAGCTCTTGTAGTGCTGGCGGGGCTCTGAGGAGCAGCGCTGCCTGCTGGGCGAGGTGTCAGAATGATGATTGCTTTCTGACCTTGGCCGGCTCTCCATTACATCCATAATGAAAGCTGCACTTTCTCTGCAGCTGCCTCTAGATGGTAAAAGGTGCTTTGCCGTGTGTCTCCGACTTTGATTTCATGTGGTTGTTGGCATTTGATCCATAACGTGTTTCCTCTTTCGGTGACCGTGCACCTCAGGGACCTGTCTTCATGGCACAGTAGTTAGGTGTCATCTGTAGCGCAGTCTGCGGCTCTTTGATTGGACTCTTTGAACAAGTAGAAGGAACCTTTAAGAAACCTCATCATCTCTTAGCAAGTCATGGAGCAAGTCTGTGGACCTAACGTGGAAAACTTAGGCTTTCAAATCTTTACTTCATTCCATCGTGTTCAAGTGCCCCTTGGCCCCTTGGAGCAGAGTTACCGGGGGTAGTGTTGAAATCTCCCCCTACGAAATGGAAAGACCCTTTAAGACCCTGATTAACCATCAGGAGTCATCGTCTGCATTTACATAAACAGACACAATGACGTTACTGGATTGGCATTTTGGGAGATTTCTCTTCACACTCGGTTTGGGCTGTGCCTCTGAACAATCTCTGTCTAAAGGACCATGTAGCCCCAACACTTCACCCTACCCCATCCACTCCAACAAGAATTAGGACATCCTACCTCTAGATGTGAAAACGCAAAACATAGGGGTTGGGCTAAGTTGAAGGGGCAAAGGGTATACTGGAAATATGTCAATTTAATCTTTTGGCTTCAGGGTTTGAGATTTTTTTGACTCATTGTTATTACTTTCTTTAAGTTTAGTTGCAAAATTGGTACGTATAGTGCAACAAAAAAATAAATGTGCAGCAGGCATATTGGCGACATATCTCCAACACAAATTATACATCGGAATAGATTGTTAGAATAAAGCAGGTCATTGTGTTTATAGTCAGTTTAAGCAGACTTTGAAACACGCCTGGCTAAAAATCTCAAGACAGAACTACAACATTGGTATTTAGAAAAAAAAGTTGTATTGTTATTTGTATTGACATTAGTCAGTAACAATGAAGTATTATATATTTTAGATTTGTGTATATAACAGTGTACTTATTTAGATTCGTATTAAGGAACACAACAAAACTTTGTTGGCAGCAATCCTGCACAGCAGCATCTTGGTCATATATATACCAATATACAATTTTGTACATAGAATAAAATGTTGTGCTATTTTGAAAGAGAGGCAGTGGCTAAAAGACGGTAGGCATTAATCAAAATTGTTTGATATAAGTATAAATTTGCCAGGTTGATTAGCATCTAATCCATTGTCAGAAAGGTACCCTAGTACCCTATAAGAATAATCATATTTACTGAAACCGTTGCATAGTTTTCCATCATAGTAACAATGAAATACAATAAGACAATGTTGATGATGATGTGACAGCTCGGCACCTTTTGGACACAAGCTAAAGTTAGCTTCAGGGACTTAAAGCCTGAGCTGCTTTACAGGCCGAAATAAAAAAAAATAAACTCTTGATTTCTAAAAGCTAGCCTAGCCTGGGAAGCTGGGTGACAACAAATAACATGATGGGAGGTTATGGGTTAAATAAAAAGGTTTATCTAGTGTAAGATTGACCTCCCTCTTGGTTTTGTTACAGATGTTTAAAGACACAGTCCACATTATCTTTAAAGGTGCACTTTGTAGATTTGGTAGTGCAATTTGAAAGTTGGAGAAGTGAAACAACTACATACTATATTTTTGGAACTAAATATACAAACTTTATTCAAAGAAAAAAATCTGTCCCTGGAACACTGTTTGGAGCTAAAAAGCTACCAGGAGAGTTACAGTTTCACTGTAGTGGCCCCCCACCATAACTTCTTGTGTAGCATTTTATCTTCAAACAGTTACAGGGACCAGATTTTCATCTGAGGACAGAATCTGTACATTTCTCCAACTTTCACATGTCTCTACCAAAACTACATAGTGCACCTTTAAAATTAAAGTAGCAGGGTAGATAATAATTTTGTCGATTGGCTCGCTAAGAAAAGGACGTTAGCTTGCTATGACTGTCTGGACTCACCAGTAGTCAATTGTTTGGTAGGCAGTTTAATCGACTGACTACACTTGTAGTCATTGTTACTGTAATATGTGATTCAAATGGCAGCGCTTACATTTCATATCCTTTAAATAAGTGGTTCTCAACTGGTCTAGCCTCAGGACCCACCACCAATTATCTTAATGAGAGATCCCGACCCAAATATTTGATATTTTTCAACCAATGAAATTTGTTTAATGGAACAAAAGTGCAGTTTGGGCCTCAGATGGTACAAAACATGTGACAGAACTAAGATACGTGACAAAACAAACACAAAATTTTTTCCAGGCACACATTCACGACCCACTGAAATTGTCTCAGTGACCCGCTTTTTGGTCCCTACCCACCAGTTGAGAACCACTGCTTTATATTGCAGTTTTTATATAGTAAAGATTAGCGATTGAACTCTAATTTTCATCTTCTACCAGAGTGGTTACACCACACTGTGTTACTTACTAGTTATTTAATATGAATGATTTCTTAAAGCCAAAATTGCATGTGTGCAGCAGGTCACTTTTCAATGCTGTATGTTGCTTTTCTTGTGCTTTGGAAGACAAAAGAAGAAGAGATGAGCGGTTATTACCCAGTGAGAAAGAGGAGAGGGGAGCTTTGGAGCTGCACAGAGGTACCATGCCATAACTTCTCTGCACATGGGCCTGTCTGAAAAGTCCCATTGATCAGCTCCGAGTCTCTTGTTCAGCACTAACCGCTATCCCTCATCCCAAACTGTCACAAAGCCATCAAGATCAAATCCTGCTCCTACATGGCAGGCCTGAGAGTGCGTTTCCCTCTGATACCATACAACCCCAATAGACAGGGGAGCGATAGAAAAAGCCCAGTAGAAAACTAGAACTGCTGCCACATCTTTGGCAACCATTACTGCCTTTTTTTGTGACACGGTTTTTGATATGTCACCTTCTGATCTGAAGCGGGTTTCTGCTGGTCTCGCCTCAAGGGGTCGGGGGGTAGGCTGCGCTTGCAGAAAAGTCGGTGAGAAAACGAGCACTTTGCATTCAATTGTTCCCCGTTTGGTACTTCTTCCCCCGCTGCTTCTGTGGAAGAGAGGAGACAAACAGATATCCAGAGGAGCTTTCTCTCCTTTTTCATCCCCATTGTCAAGTTAATTTACAGCCGAATCGTCCCGGATGCAGGATGCCATGTGAGTTATTGATTATTTTCCTCCCGCTCTCAGAGCCATCATCCTGAGCCTTGATGGAACAATGAGGGAGGGTTGGGCCCCAGAGGAGTGGTATGTACAACTCTGTACACGCCACTTTACACTTGTAGTCACTGTCGGGAACATACAGCAGAATTCAATTTACACCGCTTTTAGACAAATGTAAACACATCGCACGTATCGCACAAGTTCAAATCTCTGTAGTCCAGGGTCATTTCACACATGCCTGCAGGAATGTGAAGAAACTCTCTCTAAAGGATGTGTAAATTAAAAAAGAGATATATGTTTTATGAAAAATAAATTCTCCAAACAAAAGCTGTGAAAGACATTTTACTGTTTGACCAGTTTTACTGCAGAAAAAAATAAATGATAAAACCAACTGGACTGCACTGATATTTAAAGTGTTTTGGCAGCTGCTTTGAAATCAATGATTTGGAAGCTGCCAGTTAATTTAATACAGAATAAAGTTTAAGAGCAACAAAGCAGAGTGTGTGGATGATGAATCTTTAGAGTGGAGCTTTGTTTGAGCTCAATGAGATATGCATTTGTTGTTTTTACTCTATTGTTGTTATTTTAGTTTTATGAACTTGAGATGCACAGATCCACTTTATTTCAGTTCTGATCTGATTCCGATACATATGCATCAATACCGATACTGATTCTGATATTTTTTTAAATCATAATTTAACAGTGTTATTGTTGTTGTTGGTAGTATGTGTAAGGCTACACAAAGCTGTAGTAAACCTTGCATTGCATTGCATTGTGCTGGCTTCACATACAAACAGGAAGCAGCAACAACTGTGAGGTTTTTCAAATGAAATCTTTTAAACTGAAGTGTAAGAATTGTTCTTTCTATCATATAGAAGGAGCTGTTCCATCTCATTTGAATGTCTTAATGTGGATGATTTGTTGGCACTTACAATTCAGTCTGAATGTCTTCAAAGCGAGATGTGGATCAGCGCAGACATTCTGATATCCGATATGTAAATCACGTCAATTTCGGACCTGATACCGATATGAGATCGGATCAGTCCCATCTCTAATATGAACAGACTGAAGTTGAGCTTGTTGTTGTTTTCTGTCTGGAATAAATGTGAGGTTGTCTTCTGTAGGTCTTCGTTGTTGTTGACTTTGTTGATTTTCAAGGTGTATATTATTTTACCTTTAAAAAAACCTTTAAAACAGGAAATCACGTAGTTTGGTTAATTAAAACTACTAAGCATTAGTGGTTAACATCAATACAAAGACGTCACAGCTGAAATGTACAGAGATGTGAAGATATTTTTACTTTCAACACTCACACAGTTTCATGCTCATAACTTGTTTGTTGATTATTTCATATGTGACATGTCAACTGGAAAAAGGTCCAGTGGTAACTGGGTGAATGGGTGCATATTGTCACACACTGTTGTACTTCAGTCAATAAATTGATTTTCCCCCGGTGCTTGTATACTGGGACAAGGACAGTAGTCCAGTTAAACGCCCTAATCAAGCAATAACCTAGCTTGACGTATTGAGCACACTTTTTACACTGCCTCAGTTCAACAGATGCCTCCCCTATGACAGCTCCCGCCAAATAGCAATAATCGATACCTGTCTCTAATACGATCCATTTAAGAAAAAAAAAAAAAAGGAATAATCGCTGGATTGAAAAAGTTCATATTTTTTGGAATTCCATTATTTTGCATCTCCAAACAGTTTCCGAGAGGCTTTTATTTTGTATTTTATTCTGTCTTCAGCTAAGGGTACATTACTTTCTGTTTGGACAAAAACATGCTTTTATTTTGAAAGAAAATAAAGAACTTTGAGTATATCAGTAACAATATTAAATTTACCACAGAAAGAGGAACTCACTGCAGATCTATGTTTAAAGTGAACATCTTAAAGGAAAAGTAACGAGTGAAAATGTTGAGCTGTCTCTGGAGTTCTTTTAATTGATATGAGCCAACCAAAGGCAAAGCTGTAGGAGGACGCTGCAGTGGCTTAATTCCAGGGGCCAAAAGGGACAAAACAGCAATAGATTAATGCGATAAAATAAAATAAAATGAATGTGTTCATTTCGGACTTTAATTGCATTGTGATGAACACGTTAACACTGACAGTCATATTTATTTTTTTCATCCGGATGCAACTCTTTCAGTAAGTAAATGAGAGTTTAAATTCACCTTCCTTTATGGCCCCAAACTGTTTTCAGTTGTTCATGACTTCTGATTCCCGTAGTTCACGTGTAGTTGGCTTCCATCTCTAACACATTAATGCAGGTTTGAAAGAAGAGCAGATCTTTCTTTTTGAATCGTTGTTTATTTGTAAAATAAATGACTTTTCTCCTCATCACAGAGTGTGAGAGTCTTAAAGGCAGAAGTACATTTTTAAGGAGGAAAAGTAAGTAGGAGTGACCCGGTGCAACACCGTCAGAATGTCAAAAAGCCTCCCTGCCTCGACTAATCCGCCCCCGCCTATGAAGTACTCCCTCCTGTGATTAACTGCCTAATGAACATGCACAAAGACGGCGATGAAATAGGTCAGAGAAACGCTTCATGGGCAGTTAGATAAGCATTTGTCCTCTGATGTTACACACTAACCGTACTTTTGGCGATTCCCTCAAGGCAAACATTTAACCAAAAGATTAGAAAGAAAACACTTCAATCCTTCATTGCTGATGTCGCTGTGCCCTTTTCTAAGCATTTACCTGAATACAACCGAGGCTCTTAAACATTGTACCGGATATTATGTGCTAAATTTACGAGTTTTGACCCAGTCCTTGTCGTATCAGGTGAACAATATGGAGGATTTTGTCCTACGACTGGAGAGTAACGTATGGCACTTGTGAGTCTGTGGTTGCATCAGTGTTTGCAGCATCGGTTTTTAAACTGTGTCATCAAAAGAAAATCAAACAGAGGGATTGTTGCTTTTGATGTGAACAGATTAAACCATCAAAGATTTTAATTGTTTCTAAAACGCTTTCAGATCTTTAGTATTCCCTTTGCTGAGACTGTCTTCCATCTGTCTCTCCCAAACGCTGTACCATGAAGGGGGGAGGCAACACACACACACACACACACACACACACACACACACACACACACACACGCACACACAAACACACACACATACACACCATCGTGTACACAGGAACACAGGAACAGACACACACAAAGAACACAAAGTCTAAGTGCTGATAATTATGCACTCATTAGAGGGCAAAAGTTTGTTACTCCCGTTCATTTCTGAACTCACATAATTGATTTGCTGTTAGTGTATTAGTCAGATCAAAGGATAAACATTTCATCTTTGATTTATTCTTGTCACACTGGCCACCCACTTACATCCTACACAATAAGACACACACTTTTCTACAGTTTAGGGACAATTATAGAATGAATAAATACAATCTTTTGGGAATAAATCACACGATCAAAACAATCAACATGCTTTGAAGTAATCAGTACACCAAACCGTTACGTTACAGAAGATGAATTTACTGCTAGTGTATGGTTTCGATTAATCCTTTTTTTAAATTTTTTTTTAAACTAATGCACATTAGAAATGACTACAAATAAATAAAAGCCGATAATATAACACACTGTATGTAAAGTCTGCCACCAGGGGGCTCTGAATCAAAACAATAACAAAAAGTGACTGTTGAGGCTGGCGGGGAATCATGGGAGTGATTCTCTCTGTTACTCAACCCCTCCCCCCCGATGAATAAGAACTCTGAGTCGACCATAGTAAAGACGAACAGATGTAAGAGATCTGAGGAAGACAATATGTTTACTGATTATGTATCCAAGTATAATTTACATGACGTTTTGATCACAGCAGCACATACAGCAACAGCATGGCAGCTTTCAGTAGCAGTTCACGCTTCCTTATGCAGTTATTATGATGTAATATCCGGTGTTACCATGGCTACGATGAACGTATCGTGCTGTCCTGGTGGTTCTGTCATGGCGTCTGCCTCGAAAGACATGTCCTGTTACATCTATAAAATCAAGCACTTCTCTGGCTTTGATCATTTTGGGAAATATTTGAAGTAATGTAAGTACTCAACAACAAAAAAATACATATGTTAGGTCTCGTCAACTTTTCATTAATGTTGATATTTTAGTGTAAAAATTCGACATATTAGACCTTTGAAGATGAACAGATGTGTGCCCAGCTCTGTTACTTACATAGTTCAATCAATATATTTGTATGATTACATGAAGTTTCTTGACCTCGCTGTTGGATGCAAAAAAATTACCTGAAATCTAAGACCTAGATTCAATCCATGTTCTGTCACGCATGACATTAAATAGATATGAACCACGGTCATTATAAAGTTTTTATGAATATACATGTCTTAGTAACATTGTTTATCTGACTCAAACGGTTGAACGGTTGAACGGTTATAAAGTGCAAGGTAAGAGGGAAAAAAAACCAACAGAGCCAGACTGTAGAAAGCCCACCTGGAGTTCGACAAAAAAAAACTAGCATAGCCCGGAATAGCTTCAACAAGTAGCTGACCCGAAATACAAACATGGTACACTCCATAAATAGGATAACTCACTGTAGGTGTTGCATGTTTTGAAAGCGTCCATGGTCCAGGCTGGTTTCCTCCCCTTCTGCACAAAAACAAAAGCTAAACACTTAATCCAGATTTGACTGAAAAGAACAATTCTAGTTCATTCGTTATGATGACAATGAAGTCACCAAACTAGTAACTGGCGTCTCAGCTAGTTACATCAAGCTACCTCAATGTGAATAAAGTTAGTCCTGAATTGTTGTAAAATTTGGATCACATTACTTGGATATAAAAACACAACATGTAAAGTCACAGATAGTCTCCCGACATGCAGATAAACCAGGACGTAATTATGTAAGATCAAAGGTCAGGGAGTATTTCTGACAACTTTTATGAGCTCTTTTCAGCTTCTACACAATCACAATCTGTTATTTAAAGAACCATTTGTTGACATTAGTATTCTATAATCAGCTTTACCTCTTTTGAAGAGAAATGTTATAGTGCCAATTAAAGTTCACAAACAGAGAGCAATCAAGCCGTTTAGACGATTTACTCCTTTTGTTTTTGACTCTCTTTCAGGATCTAAAACTCAAGTGTGCAATTTTTTATTAGCTGACTTAAATTCCTTCACATTAAAATGTCAACACAGACTCTAAAGTGTCTTCTGTGTCGTACGGTACTGAAGCACAGAGTGGATTTGACAAATAATGATGTATAGAGGTGTCTTCTGTGAGGGAATGTGGGATTAGTTGGGGAGTTTGTTTACACCGTTTGAATAGCTGAACGCTTGCTGTTCCTTCTTGTCCCTATTTTTACATTTGGGCCAAGTTCTTAGATACCTTTTGTCACTTAGTTAAGTACATTATCATATCTGATAAAGCCAGCTTATGGTGATTTAGCTTTAGTTAGTATGGTTTTATTTCATCAGGCAGGCTGGAAACTGAAGTTCATTCTTGTTAACTCACTCTTCCTGGGCGAAACACAAATATGTACAAGCAGTGTTTAATTTTTCCTTTTAGATAAAAATATACTCTCCCCATGACCGTGGCGCTTGCTACCCTTTCCCGCCTCTATAAATACGTTTCAAATTGGGGCAATTAGGAAGCTAAAAGTTGCTGGAGTGTTGAAGTGCCAAAACTTAGCGCTGGCAGTAAATCTTAGATTCACAGCGGGCCTTGGCCCCGGCTTCAACCTCTGTCTTTTATCTTCCCTTTGTTGGCGTGGCTGCGCTGAAGAAGAGGTTCAACACTTCTCCTCCCACCTCTAGTGTGGCTCCACAAAGATGATTCCCTTCTAGTAACAAGCCTCCACCCAGCATCCTTACTACCATCTCCACACCTCGCCCCACCTCTCCCCCTCTCTCCCTTGTTCCCTCGCTCTATGCTTAGCCAACATCAAAGGGACCTATCATACCCCAATGGCTTAAATCTTTTAACAGGGAATAACAGCCGGAGTACATCCAGACCCCTCGCGTCCCACAGTCATGTCACCATGTGTTCCCGCAATGATCGCCAGGGGAGAGGCTCCGGCCGGGTGCAGATCTTTCTCTGGTGGTGCGTGTTCGCTCTGCACAACCGTGAGGGGGGCCCCGACACTGTGATCACGGCCCAGGCCAAATTCTGTTTGAAATGTGAATGGGCTAATTTTCATCAGCCTCCCCTCATGCTAGGGGAGGTCCCAGGTGCCACAGCATGCCAAGGGTCATCATTAGAAGAGGGCTGCCTTCAAAAAAAAAAATATATATACGGAAAAAAAAAAAGAAGCAGGCACGCCACTGCATCTTGTGTTCGATGTTTCTTTCTTTTATTATTTTATTGCTAAATTCATAAACATTGATGAGTGAAATGTATACAACCAGCATGCTCCCTTTGTGAGGCTCCCACAGCTTCACTTTTTCTATATCTTTCTTTTTTTATTTCAATGTCTTTTTTTTTTTTTTCCTCTCCTGATGTATAAACAAACAAAATAGTGACTGAAAATGTGGAGACGACCTAGCTCGAGAAATCGGGGGGGGGGGGGGGGGGGGGGGGGAGAGTAGGAGGTTCATATCTGATTTGAAATTCAGACGGATTCCATGATCAAAGGATGCTCAATATCTCTCAGCTGTTCAAAGGGACTTGTATAAAACAAATGTGATGTGACCAAGTGTAGAGGAGCACTCATTAAGAGCTAAAGCAGATAATGACAGGTAAGATGAGGCGACGGCGCCGCGCTCTAATTCTCTCCCCCCACTGAACAGGCATTTGTTTGCTTTTGCGTGTGTTTTTGTGTGTCTTCCTGGCGCCTGCGTTTTTGTTGCTTTTGATATTGATTAGGAAGGGAATAGGAGAAGAGGTACACGAGGGTTTCAGACACCGCTCTCCTGCTCCCTTTTGTCAGAGACAGCCCTTGAGTTCTTGCTGTTGTTCTCTGCCATGCGCCAGCGCGGGGAGTTTGGGTTGCTTTGCACACAAAGTCACACGGAGCTAAACGCCTCCCTTTAGGGTCTGCAGGGTATAAACCACCCCATTGTTTTCTCTTATGTGTTGTTAGGAGAAGTGAGCGAACGTGAAATTTCACACCCACCTCGTCAAGGCTTTCTGTAATAAAGAGCAACTTTATGCGTCTTAAAAACTAGAAGAAAAATACATCAATCTAATGATCCAATTGTATCTGCTCTGGAGAGAATGGGAGTCTCCAGTGAGGCGCTGTTCAGAAATAATGCATGTACTTGATGTTCTAAGCTTATAATCTTCGCCAAAAGAGTAAAAAAAAAAAAAAGATACCACAAAAACAAGAGTGATGTTATTAAGCATCAGATATATGTTTGATGTTTGGCCTTTTTTGCTACTGCCTCTCTGTTTTCGGGTCCTGACCTTCAGCGAGCACACGGCTCCAAATGAGCCGGGTCAGTTTTGTAGTCTTTTTGTGCTTGGAGGAGCCATGAAATATTCAGGATTAGTGCTTCCCTGAGACCAGGCCTGGTGGCTGCTTTGTTAGCGCTCCTCGCACTTGCCTCGCCCTGCACTCCTGTCCAGTGTCCACTCTGCACCTTGAACCGTCGTCTTTAGGGGGGCGAACTCTGCAGTCCACTCCCTCCGAACATAATGTCCTATTTTCTGCTCGTCTTCACCGAAGGTCTTTCCTGCACTTAGTAAGAATTCTTGATGCCGTCATGCAATCCCTCCCACCTCATTGCTTGATAGCAGTATATTTATATAAATATATATGTGTGGCTATTTCCAGCAGGTAAGGGTGTGGGATATAGCTCTATGTGGACTTTGTCAATTCATGACCAATGGCTAGGTCCTGCATTATACACTAAGCTGAGCAGGAGAGCAGGTTTGTTTTATTCACAACCTTGTGGATTCAAACAGATTGCTCAGACTGGGGAATTGAAGCAGATACTATCATACAGGTCCAAGACATGGAGAGAGAACAGGTAGGAATAAACTATGTATAAAAGCACTGGTAAGCTTCAGCCCCAGGCAAAGCTACACGGGCTACAATGTTACCCTCCCCAAAGCCACAATCAATTCTTGGCTTCATGGTATCCAAATGTTTATTTTTGCTCGGCTGAGATATAATGACACGTCGTTCTCAGATACAATTGTACCCTTGGCTCGCATTGGTATTGCAAGAGCGCCTTTGTAAGATTTACCTTGGTTTGGGATGAGTTCAGAGCTGATCAAATTTAAACAAGTTGTAAATACAGAGAATCTGAACCTTGTCTTTCTATCCAAAAATCGAGAAATGTGAAGGCTTCACATTGTTTCTTTTGCCTCTTTTAGAGCCGAGCACATGTATTGCTTTTGTAGTACCAACCAATTTTGACAATTCAAATCTCTCCAGATTCCAAATCCTGCATGTCAGAGCTAACAGGTGTAACATATTACCGCTCAATCCCCTCCTCTATAAAATATTATCATCTCATTCAGATTCATAACACTGATGGCTTTCGAGCATCATCTATATAATCCTGGAATCATTTCCCCATGTGTCTGTCCGTATCTGGAGTCATAAATAACCGTTCCATGACAAAATCCTTTGTAAAAGGGCAGGATGTATGTGCGGACGTCGCCGCGGTGTGACCGTCTTGTGTGATATATAAACCTTGCTATCTGCTCCATCTAGCCTGACATGCTCTTAATCCAGCCTGACGAAGGGATGCGCTCTGTCGGTTAGTGGGGGCTTCACAGAGGCAGTGAGAGGAAGCGAAAACCCCCAAATCCCACCTCCACCCCAATCTTTCCCTCAGCCCCGGACACACTACATCCATAAGTATTCTATTAACCCCGGTCCTACCTGTCTGAAGAGCTGAACATGCCTAAATCAATGAGAATGTGTCTGCTTGTATGAGCTGTGTCTGTTTGTGTCTTTGTCTGTACTAATGGAGCATAGCTGTGCATACCTGCATTTTTACTTTTTAAATCACTGGAGCTGCTTTCGTCGCAGCCTTGAGATGCTGCTGTAAACAAGGTTGCTTCTTAAAGCTCTCATTGGCTGCAGACACGCCCCCGCATCTTTGCTCCTTTACTGCAGGGCCCTGTAGGCCCCTATGCAGACTGCGGTCCCCTGCAAAACAGCATGGGGTACCAGGATAGGGGTGGGGGGGTTTTTACCTGCTGGGAGCCATAGGGGTTTCAGTATAAAGGAATACATCAAGCCACAACTATACAAACAAATGATTACCTGAGTATATGATGGTAAACAGATCACCATATTGGGGTTCCAATCATTCCTACGATTATTAGGGTACTCAGAGTTTTGGCTCAAACCCTAAGCCTAGATCTGGTCTGATCTAACTTTTATGAAGACAAAGTTCATCTTTAGTTATGTTCAACTGCAGTAAAAGCAAACTTTGGGAAATAAATTGGCTCAAATCAGTGCAGCTATCGAGCTTCCCTAACTGCTTTGAATACTATAATGCTCTCCTTTTGTATCATTGTTCAGAAACATGTGCACAATACCCAAAACAATTTCCGATAATCATGCATTTTCCAAAACGTATGCATTGTGTTTTTGCTCCAATGCTTCTCTAAGTACAGCAGACTCTCCCACAGGGACCGAGGCTGCCAGGAAGCCACGGATTAAGTCCCGCAATACTCAACTCTCACACTAGGGGGCAGTATGTGACTTAAAAACATGCACTTACAGAGCTGATGCCTTGACAGGCCCATGTGCACACTCCAAAAATTAAATGAAAATTTAAAGTCAAATTGATGTTATCCTCTATAAAAGCAATCCTCACAGCACACATCAGCAACGTTCCAATGAGCCGTGTATACTGCGTGTCAATTTAACAGCATCTAAATAATCATATGTACTGCATTCATAGAGGTCTGTCAGAGTGAAGCATAGCACATAGTACCTTAGCAGGATTAGTGGCTAGTCCCTTTTCATAGCATACTTATACAGTTTGTCATTCACTATTGTGTTACGGGTTTATATCTCAGAAAGGTGGTGTTATTTTGGGAAAGTAAACACACACACGATGGGTAAATTATGTTAAATTTGAGACCTGTAAGCAGCTAAATATGTGTATTTTAAAGTATTTTTGATTAATTTGGAACAAGTTTATTGAAGCTTTTTGGATCTTTAACATTTGCTGTATGGCCTTAAATTGCCTTGTTTTAGTTTCCACACACTGTTGCTTAGGCCCATATCAAGGGTATCAGATTATTCTGATTGCTGACTTGCTGCAATGATAAAAAAAATAAAAGAAAAACGCATACTGTATGTATATGTTGAGATAATATACTCGGCCCATTCATGCACAAATGCCTCTGCTAGAATTGTATTCTAAAAAGGATGACTGGCACAAAACAGCCGTTTATGTCTGTATTTTAAAAAAGCAGGTGGGCCTGACCGCGGCGCTGACACGTGCACCGCTCTATGAACAGAGTCAATTAGGAGCGGCTGCAGATTATTTCTTAATTAAATAGGGGGCTACCTTAACCACTAAGGTACAGCAGCTCACACCTCACAGTGCAACACTAACAGCTGCCAGGCCTTGTTCTGCCGAGAGAGAGGGGGCTGTTCATTAAGCAGCGCTATCTCTCCTGGGCTTGTCCACCTGCCTTGATCACGTTTGCATTAATAATGCATCGCCGAGTGCAGTAATACAACCATTACATTGGCTGCTCCTCTCAGGCTCTCGCTGGCAGCTCTGCCACCTCAACATGGGGGGAAAATTGTAATCTTTTTCTCCTTTATCCAGGGCTCCTCTTATATTGCCACCCCAAAGAACACATTTCTGCTGTATACACACACCAAAATGGCTTTACCCTTTCTCTTTTGGGTTCACTACACTTTGAAAACAATACAGCTGCTTCCGCTAGATGAAAGTTGACCATTTGGAGCCTGAAGAATGTTCATTCCTCCACGAATCCTCGTCTGGTCGGATATATATCGTAGCAACTAAAGAAGAAGAAGAGTGTTTGTTTCTCAGAGTGAGAGACAGAAGTGCAGACTGATGGGATTCTCAGCTGCAGACGTGCTTTTCAAGGTGACCATGAATTTTAATGGTAGCAGGAAATGTTTGGGAAGATTCCCTTCAATTATTGGGCTCGCCTGATAGGAATAGATTGAGGGAGATTTGCATAGATTTCAAACACCTGTAATTAAATCTAAATGTGGCCGGGCCTTTCTCAAACAGCGGGCTTTACGTGCAAGAGGTCCGCCAAGCCGGAGAAAAAGACACCATTTCCAGGGATCACATTCTTGTTAAAATTCAGGGAATAATTGTCTTTGTATAGGAGAACAGTATATCCAAACAGTCAATAGGAGAAATGGAACCAGTTGCAGAGCACCCATGACTGCGTGCTGCTTGGGTAAATATTACTTATTATTTTCTAATGTAACACTCCTAAGCCTGAGCTCAGATTTCCATTTGGAAGCAAACATTAAGGAGATTCAGGAGCCATCCAAATGGCCAAGTAATTAATGTTACCACGCACGCCCAAGATATTAGAATGTTAACAGTGTTGGAGCCATGTGATTCCGAATACAGAGTGAGGGCTTTATTACTGCGGCCCAGACAGGGGGTGACATCCCTCCTAATTGGGGACATCAGAGTTCCTGCTGCTGCGTCTTATCCTCAGTTCAGATCGCTCCTTTTTTAATTTATTCACTTTCCCTTCTCCCCCCTTCTTCTTTCTTCCTCCTTCTCTCTCTCTCTCTCTCGCGCGCGCTCCTTATCACTGGGATCTGCTCTCATTAGCAGTCGGCTGCGGCCCCCCCTCGTTTGCATTTCAAGTGGCGGCGCTGTGCAGGAGCAGGCCTGCTTTACAGAGGAAGAGAGAGAGAGAGAGAGAGAGAGATGGGGAGGCGAGAGCAGGAGCCGTCATACGCGGTTGATGCTTCATCACGGCACCGCATCCCGACATCTGGGGCCGTCTTTTTTTCCCATGAGCACCAGTGTGTCATTAACAGGATTAATCTGGCCCCTAATTTCCTAATGATCGCTGTTTTAATGTATGTGAACGAGTGCAGTCTCTTGACTCATTACCACCAATTTGCATGAGACACACATAATCAGCCTCTCTAACAACCCACCAACATTTATTTTTGCTAATATGATTTTTTTTCCACTGTGGATAGAGCAAACAGAGTTTAGATCTGGCTGAGTGGATTCCCAATCAGTGCTGACTCTAAGCTTTACACTCGCTGAATGACATGCAAATGAGGAGAACTCATTTTTCTCTGCATGTGAGGCCCATTCCTCTACTGTAGTATATATTTCCTTACATAATGAAGCACTCTTACATGTCTGGACTTATATGAAGTCATGGTGAAGAGCATCAAAGTAAAAACGTTAATCTCTGAAGGTCATTTCTTCTGGCTGAACCTCACATCATATTTATGGAACAATTCAACTAAAATGATTCTGACTTCTAACAAAGGGAGGAAATGAAACACTGTACTCAAAATAACAACATCAAACTTTGTTCAAATGTACAGACGGTCGGTTGTGAAATGTTTTGGCTGCTTTGAATCTACTGACTTTGTCGCTAACACTGTTTACTTTTACTGATTTCACTACAAGTTTTTTTTCTGTTGATCATCGGCATAAAATGTTTTATATCAGGAGTTACTAGGGCTTGGAATATTTGGGTGTCTCATGATTTGATTTTTACTCAAATTGATTTTTTTCCCACCTCTAAGAGATGCCCTCTTTGTCTCGATATGTCTCATAGTGTTTGTCATCATATGTCTGTCACCTTTGTATACTCCTCCTTAACTATTAGAGTTAATTTCTAAATTAATTTTTAGCATGGACATTCATTTGAAAAACCATTATCCAAATTCAGTTTCTGTTAACGTCCACCCCTACAGTACTCTTCTTACCTGCTAAGATGGAGCTCAGACAACATGAGCAAGCACACGCTGCCTCCTGAACTGTTAGCTTATTGAATAACCAGTCCAAATACACCGCCCCAGATGTGTATATTGTGAAATGCTGCCTAATCTACATGAATGAAATTCCAGAGCACCACCAGAGTGAAGGTGCTGTGGATACATCAAAAAAGGTTTTATTATTTTCTTCAGTGGTCTTCAAATTTTCAGTAAAGACATGTGTAGTTTTCTTAGTCATCATGGCCTCTGAAGAACTCAATTTGTTTTTAATAATACCGGTTATCTTTAAACTTCAAGTAAATTATCAATAGATTAATCTTTTTAGCTGCTATACGAGACAACATCTTTGTTAACCATTTAATGGTTCTGTCCCACCCATAGGTTGAAATCTGTCAGGGTGTTGGTAAAGCATGCAGCGAACAAATGATAAAACTGACGTGACATGCATGTGTTGAATAAGAATTAGAAAGTGGGTTATTCTAGTGAAAAATGTAGGGGTCAAAACTAAAAACTTAAAGCTGCTGCAAGGAGTTTTCAGCTGGTTTTGAAAGAGACTGACATAAACACTGGTGCCCTTATATGACCTCCAAAAGCAAATGAGACCATCACACAGCAGACTGAATATTTCTATAGAAGAATAGTTATTTTATATGCCTTCCACTCCTGTCGCAGGTTATGTGTCAGATGATTAGATATAAAAAATATAAAGTGGTGAGATGTTTTGTCAGCAAACACTGCATACACATGTACAGGAAAAGATCAACAAGGTGATGAATCGTCTAGCTTTGTCCACAGGGGCCGCCAAAATCAACCCAACTCGAAAAGTCAAATTCCTTACAGGAGCTTTAAATATTACAGTCAAATAACACTCAAGTAATGTGAGAATATCTGACCACTCTAATGAAGTATATTAATGCAGTATCTGTACTTCATAACTTCCTAGTAGGAAGCACACATTTAGTTTGTATAAAGTTGAACGGACGGCAGCAAGCAAATATATAAAATAAAAACACCAATAATTTCCCTTGATTGCATTTAAGTAATGAGCTTTTCTTGACAATATAAGCTTTACTAAGTACAGGTGTTCATGCTAAATCTAAATAAATAAAAGACTAAAGAAATCACAGACATGTGACAGGCTTCTTACGACTGTGTGTTAACATTTTTGTACCTTGATTTTTGAACACTGACTGTGGTTTGAGTTTGATATACAATATGGAGTAAGACCAGTGAACCCACTAAAACATTAACATCAGTGTATAACATTGACTGGGGAAATGTTGTGGGGGGGGGGGGGGGGGGGGTGTGTGGTTGTGGTGATAGCAGCCAATAAACACACAGATGTATTCAGGCCTCGGGGCGGCTGCAGGGCAGACCTGTGAAACCCGGCCATGGTGTCTTGGTTTAAGGGAAAAGTCTTGAGGATCTGCACCCAGGAGGACCCTCTGTGGCTTCTGTGACAGTTGACCTACGACCCCCACAGCCTCTGAGGTGGTTTGAAAAAAAAAAGGTTTAAGTTGAATCTTTGCAGGTCAGCAGCCCCTGTGTGATTTCATAAATCTGAACCTCAACCCAAAGTGAGGATGACATCATCTTTAATATTTATGATCGACTTATGTCGCACTTTCCATAAAGCTTTAATTTTAGCTTTCTATAGACCTGCATGAGGTATTTAGAAATGTTCTGTCTATAAAGGTACCGGTTTATATCTACAAATACTAACCACATCTCATTGCTAGAGAAGTAACAGATCAAATTAGCTTGCTGCATTGTGCAGATATATTTAATTTTACAAGCAATGCAGGTTTTATTTCTGTTTTTTTAACATCTTGAAATAAGATACTTTATCCGGAGTGTCAGCTGAAGTGGCTTACATAAAGTGTAATGACATATTTTTGACAGGAGATTTGACCAACATATTGCTAAGAATGGAGTTTTTGCAGTAATACAAGATTTTTTTTTTTTTTTATTTCATTCAGATTTATCAGGAAACAAACACACTATGTTTAATTTATATTCCTAGTTTGCTACTTCTCTTCTAAATTAAAGCTATTTGATAAAAAAAGTATACATTTTTGTTCTTCAGTGGAAATAAAGAAACCACAATAATAAGTCATTTAATGCTGCATGTAGAATTCACCAGGAAAATTACTCATCTGTATCAAAAGTAAAGATACCTGTATTTTATATTGTGGCAGCTTGGATTGGATAAGGCCACACAGAGATTGATTAGGGGCCTGTACCTGCGACTCATTGGTAAAAATAAAATTCAAAGTCAAGATATGTTTGTTGATTTATTAAACAAAAGAGTGAGACAATAATTATAAACAAAAGTCCAAAAGATGATGATAATTATTATGATGATGATGATGATGATGATGATGATGATGATGATGGTCAACAGAAAATATTAAAGCCCACTCATCGTCCTTGACTAGCCTACCGCAACACCAATGCACAGGTAAAAGAAAAAGGTAAAACCACAGCCACATAGAAAGCGTGCGCTAACCACTAAGCTACCATCGCCCTGATGATGCATTTTAGGTTATAAGTAAATCACATAAGAGGTTCCACATGTGAAACCACAAACTGCACAGTTGTAATTATGTCTGTCAGATCAAACTGTATCACTGCTAAAGTTGAATAGTTGATTTTGTTGCATATATTAATAGTTTGTTAACTGGAATAGATCATTGTTGACACGTTACAAAAAGGTATTTTTGTAAGAGGACTTCCAGGTAAACGTAAGGCTGACAATGAATCAACACCAGACATCACGACTTGGGAAGTTTCATGTTACAGTTTCACTTTTAATTGCTTCCTCTTTAAAAGTGCCTCGTTATTTCTTCAGTTTGTTGTCACAATCTCAAGTTGCTGTGAAAAAGAGCGTGACTGACTGAGTGTGTTTAGCATATGTGGATAGATGTGGATGTGTATGGTGAGGGGTGGGAGGTGAGGGGGCTTGATAACATTTAAATCTTCCGGGGGGGGCAGCAGAAGAAGATCAGGAACCATTACCTTCTGTATCATACTGGATGGTCATTAATCATTACTTTAGTAAGTTACTTTATTCACTACTAGGTGTTGGTCATGTTATGCCTATTGGTCAACTAGCAGACAGTTCCTCATTCATTCCTCATTGTTTCCTGTGGTAACTACACCAACTGTTTGAACCTTATTGTTAAGTGTTACAGAAAAAACTACAAAACTAGAAGCTCATCTTCCATCATTCAAAGATTTATTTTGGGGCTTTTAAAGCCTTTATTGTAGAGTAGAGACAGGACAGTGGATAGATTCAGAAATGAGAGAGCGAGTGAAGAATGACATGCTGGAAAGGAGCCACATGTCAGATTTGAATCCAGGGCCGCCAACTTAGAGAACTGTAGCCTCTGTACATGGGGCGTGCACAGTAACCACTAGGCTACAGGTGCCCCATTGTCCAACATGTCATCATAAAGTGCATCAACAATCAGCTTCTTCTACACATCATCTGTCATGCTAATCTGTAAAATGTGAACAATGTAACCTTGTAACCCTTGTATGTGGTAAGTCTGAGCTTATGTGACATCTTCAAAGTGCCAATACATGGCAAATAAACAAGAGAAAATCCATTTTGTATTTCTTTTAACAGAAGCAATGTAAACTCAATAATTAGGTTAGAAAATATCAAATGCATGACTTAAAATAAATGTAACCTGCTTTTCATAAACTGAATGAGTGGTACCAGCATAAGTGATATGCTGGTGATATATGAGACCCCCGCTGAATATATTGCAAATATACCTGGTTTTCACACAACATAATCCAGCATGTAACATCTCTGTGGCCCAGTATGCACACAGCACATGTGTGCAAATGTGAGGCGTCAACACAGGAAGCTAAATCTCCAACCTGCCGACGCACAGCTGCCAATAATGCAACACTGAGGACTCCAATATTTGAAGGCTGGTGTGAAAGGCATTTAAACATAATTGATATCTGATTAAATCTGTGACGAAATATTAATTAAAGTCCTTTAAATGCCAGCTCGCTAATTGCTTTGCACCTGCATACGAGGAGCAGATTTCATGATTAATATTACCCCCGACTCACCCCTCTATCCGCGGTAAAAACTCGCGGTACAAGTAGACGAGTGCAGGGTAAATATTGAATCTGGGACTTAAACTCCTGCCGTACATGACGGAGCAGAGAGGGATAGGAATGTGTGAGAGTTGAGGAGCTGTCCTAATTAAGAAGCTGTAATCAGGCGTGGAGCTCGGGGGTAACTCCCTGAGTGTCATTTGTGATATTAAACCATGCTGTCCTCCTCCTTCTGTTTGTTGTGCTTCACTGGCTGGAGCTAATCCCTTTTAATATAGCTGCAAATATGCAAATGGCCCTTTCAATATACCAAACCTCCGGTAGCTATCCGCTTTTAATTCAACAAAAGTTAAGAGCAAGACCTTGTCAGTCAAACTCCCCGTCCCCTCATAACAGCACTAATGTTCTCCCATTACGCACAGTCCAACTAATTAAAGGGAAGTTTGTGTGAGGAGGGATTTGTGGTTCCCAGGAGAACGCAGGACATGATCTTTTTCATTTCTTAGGCGGATCTTGAAGTTGTTTGCTTACACTCTTCACATCTTTATAAAATAATGAAAAAAAAAAAGAAATGGAAATGCACATTAGGAAATTAGAGGCCAGTCCGGTCTAGACAACCTTCCCTGGCGGATGCAATCGTCTCCACACGAGCAGCGCTGGAATGAAAAGCTCAGCATCACTGTCTGTGAATAGATGGCGCAGTTTGTGAGCGGGGTTCGAAAGGCCAAGTACCCCACAATGAGATAGCAGCATTTATATCCATGCGACACAATTCATAAATAATGGATGAGTCTGTAGATCTCTAACACCCCGTGCATCTACATGTCACAAGTGACTCAATGATGATACCATAAAGCAGAGCTAAAGTGGTTTAAGGTCTATTCTGTGGAAGTCTCAGGATAAAGAGGGCTAAGAGAACCGAGGGACATACTTCCTCTAGTATTCCCTCGCCGCCTGTGGGGAATACTAGAGGAAGAAAAACTCTGCTCTCAGCTGCTTAACCTCCCGGCTAAAAGCAACCAGAACACTGTAACTGTCGGCTGACGGTGGGAGCTTCACAAGCAGCTGAATTCACAGCTCATTTCAGTAATGAATGGCTGGCTCAAACTCATGTGAACTTCCTGAAGTGTTTCAAAGCAGATCAGTCGGTTCTGAGCTGCTGGTATATATACAGCATGAATCAGGAAGTCGGTTGCTTATATCATGTAGGCTCAACACACTTCAGGAAAAACACAAACCCTAACCCTTGCTGAAGAAAAGGTTGGGTTGTTGAAGGGTGTTGGACCTATTGTATATGCAGGGATGACTTTAGAAACGTTGAGGGCTGCTCAGCTCCTAAAGAGATTGTGACCATAGACTGTAAATATTAATGGACGAAGCCTGAGTGACGTCAAGCCATCTGTTACTGCAGGGGTCTCCGGAGGCTCATCGGAGGAAATCCTGTCTCAGTCTCACTTCCAGTCAACCTAACGACAGGCTGAGAGCTGGAGCTGAGGCGGGCTTTATGACAAACCGTTACATCGCGCCCGCCTGTCAATCGGGTCAGCATCACGCCTAACTATGGATAACACATATCGTTCATAAAATCAAAACGGAACCGTTTATAAAAAATTCAACCCCCGTACAGTGTGCGCCAGTGCTGACAATACCTAATCACACCACTTTTGTTTTTTTGTACCAGGCTGTAAACATGTTCATTTATGCTGTAAAAACAGCTTTTTTGGCTGTGGTGTGTATGTGACTTCCTGTGTTCCTGGATCCAGCCTCAAGTGGACACTCGAGGAACTGCAGGATTCTGCACTTTTTGCATTGGCTTCATTTTTCAAGACTGGAGGTTGCTGCTTGATTGTGACACATAAAGGTCCTTAACAAATGTTTTGTACTCCTGCTAAACTCATTTCACTGAATGACAAGACATATTGTTGTGAGATTTTTATCACTAGTTCTAGATTTGGGTCCTTTATTATGTCCACCACTCGACCCTGCCAAATCATAATTTCTAGAGATTTTTGTTTAAACTAGCCCATACTACATGAATTAATACAAAATGTTACATGTTATATGTTGCTGTATTTCCAGTATTTTCCATCTGTAGTTGTTGTGTTATCAACCTGATTAGCTGTTTGAGTGACAATTAAATATGATGGACATTTCACATTTCTGACCTGAAACTGCAAACATGTGAATTTGAAAGATGTTTAAGTCGATTTCATAAGTATACCACAACTGAAAGTGTGCCTGTAACCTTTGACTGCATTGACATAATAACAGAAGTCAGTCTGGTTGATAGAATATGTCATGTATGATTATAAAGTGTAAATATAGGTAGAATACAGTATTAAGACACATTTCTACTTGCACAGACAACCTGTATGGTTGTATTATTGGGATGTCTGCCTGAGAAGATCTTGGTGGTCTTCCCTGAGGTGTAGGGATGTAGATTTAGATGAAGAAGAAACCGGGGTAAAGTCTACTTAAAGTAAGGTGTCACCCATGAGAATGGATGTGTCCAACATCAACATATTTTCCCTTTACATTATTTGATGTTTATTTTAAATCTGCCAAATCCTAACCGCAGTGACCATTTTTTTTTGTGTCTGAATGGATACACAGACCTAAAAAAAAGCCCCACACTCCACCTTTAAACAGATGCTAAAAATATGCTACGCTGTGTGTCTGAATGAGACACTGAAGTGTGATCTCACATAGTCTCCATATTTGATGAGAAGAATAAATCACTGTCTAGATATCAAAATGACACTTTATTTTTAGGGAGTTATCCTACAAAGCGTGTGATGATACATTGTAAAGCCTGAATGAATTCATGGTTAGCCTCAATCACTGAGAGTTGTTAATCTGCATTACTGCATGCTTCAGACTTCACAATTTTGACTTCACAGTTGCTTGAAGGTGTTACTGCTTGAGGAGTGCGATGCTGGGCTATGTGACCTGTTGTTAATAGTAGTCAGATGCGGCCCTATAGGTGCGAATGAGGTGAAAATGAGGATTGGATAGAAACGAGTGTTTGTATGTCTTGTGCTGCTCTAAACAGATATGCTAGAGTAGGCTCGATACCCATGCAGGAAAAGGAAGAAAGAAGAAAAAACTCACCGCCTGCAGAATAAAGCACGGGTAGACTTGCGTCAGCATCCCCCTGAGCAGCTGTTTTCAGCCTGGCAAAGCTTTCTGGCGTGCATTTTAACTTGCTGGGTAAACTCAGCCACCTTTGTGCCCCTTCAAATAGCTGTGGAAAGAGCTCCTTCAGTGGCTGTTCAATTATTGATTGACAGTAAAAAGCTCGTGGCTTCATTAAGATCATAGATGTGCTGGGGGGTAATGCTTCAAAAGTGGGGTAACTGCACAGCACTTAGTCACAGATGGCCCGGTAACAGTGCTCAATAGCTGGGAGGAAGGAGCGCAGACAGGAGCCTGTGTATCACACTGAACCTGGTATTGGTGTACCATTAAACACTGAGCCAGACTGTTCCTGCTAAGGATCTGTGTATCTGCTCGAGGGGAGCTCAAAGCAACAGCCACAGACAGCCTCCTCAAGGATGCCACACAAACGTCACCTCTTACTCTGTTCGATTTTCTCGCGATGCTGCATGTGAATACAGCTGCTAGAACAACTGAATTTAAATATGTGTAGACCATTTCTTTTGAAATCAAAACATGAAACAGCTATACTGTACAGCACAACAGTACCACTGACAAAAAGGTACGTGTACCCGAAACAATCAAATAGTACACCGGTTTCTGGATCAGACACAAAACAGGGAGGTCTGATTAATCAGTGCTTGACTTACAGATTCAAGGATTGTTTGGTAAAGGATTCCTGCGACTGATCCCTGATGATATAACATTTATTTGACTTGATTTATTTAACTTCTAATGTTTAATAGGATTCATGTATATGGTTGTATATGTATTTAATGTATCCTTACATAGTGAAATGTGGCTTTAGGTGTTTTTTTACGCTGCAGGCTCAAAGGTACAACTAGTGATAAAAGTTGTAAAATAATCTCAGTGCAGCAAATCAGTTTCATGCTCTGTATGGAAACTATGGTAAAGAGCACCGTCCATATTAAATAAAATAAAATAAATTAATTATTCTGGAGAAACACGGTCCAAATACTCTGCTTTTCTTTACTTGAGTATTAAGACACATTTCTGTACTTTTCATCCTCACATTTTCAGAAGGAGCTCATATCTTAAGCTTCAATGAACATAAAGAGAATAAACAATTAGACTTATTTTGTTTCACCGAACACCACCATCAGTGAACCTGGAGAAGGTTTTGCGGCATCGAGTTGTGCCCTTTGCAGGTCCAGGGCGTCCAGCATGGGCATCCCTGCATCCTGATTTCGACCTTAATAGATGGGACAATAACACAAAGAAGTATGATTCCTTTGTGTCCATTAGTGTGTCTATCATGTGCGACAGATGTTATGTGAGAAACACATTATATACGCTTCAGGACAGAATAGATAAGAGATGTGGCTCAGACCACAGGAGGTGTCTTGTGACCGACAGGGAGAACTTACACGCCATGGATGAAAGTGAACCTACTAATGTAACATTTCCGCTGAAGTCGGAGCAGAAATCAGACATTCCTTACCAAACAGATTTACACATCTGATCAAATGTAATGTACTGTATTTATCGTAAAGTGTCTTAATCGGAGTCAAAGCCACAGGTGCATGCAACCGGTAGGTTTTGCACAGAAACAGCTGATAGGAATAACAGCATGTCTTCAGGTGGCCACTTTTAGATTTTCTATTGTGAGTCAATTTCTGAAGCTAACCTTCTGTATGTTAAATCAATACTCCTACGTTTGCCAGAGTCCCACTGAACACAGGAATCTTTACTGTAAACATTAAGAATGTGAACTTCTGACACGCGTGTTCACGTCTCACAAAACATCAGATCTGAAAAAATGACGTTATCAGACTTTGAGTCTAACACACACACACACAGACACACACACACACACACATGCCCAGACAGTACATGTATGCAGTTATCTGAAGGTTGTATGATACGATCAAACATGATAATAGATTGACATGAGAGACGTACTGAAAGTATGAAAAGATCAAAATAGATTTTTTTGTTAGATTTAACTTGTATATATGTATATTTCATAAAAGTGTGCCAAGGGGATCCTTCAAGGTCCAGTCTGATCCATTAACCCAGAAATATCCAAACAGAATCCCTCAGTGATCTTGTAATCTTATGAATCTAGTACTTATCTCTGCCAAATACTGAGAGATCAACATCAAAGTACCTTACTACTTTGAGTTATTTATTCCAGTGGTGAAAGGCAGTATCTGTCTGAGACTTTGTCTTTTACAGCACTTTCTGTACATAGTTACATTTGGTGGAGTCGGAGTGAGGGCCTCAGATTTGATCAGGTAATGGTCTCCGTCTCTGTGGAAGCGTACGCATATGAAACAAGGGACTACTTCATTAAAAAAAGCTGCTATCTAGGTCACATGAACTAACAGCGTAAAGATCACTGAATTATTAAATATAATTGGAGCACCTAAAAGACCGGATCAAATGAAGAAACCTCAAAAAAGAAGTTTAAAAAAGGGATTTTGTTTACAACACAAACACCAATTACTCCAGAAAGCAGCATGCATACGCCTCAAGTTCATTCCCTCTTATTAAAACGTGTTTAGTGACAATATAACATGCTTATAAATAGAAAAATGATTGCTGTTTACCTGCCAAGCAATGATCAAAATGTTAATGCGAAAGGGTTTACTTGACTTACTATGTTCATAATTAAGTCAGAGGGAGGACTTCCATTCCCCCCCCCGAGGTAGACCAGGTTAAATTGAGTTGAAAATGAGATTTTAGCGTCTCCTGCAATAATAGCGGGGAGCTGAACTTGGGTATGATCTCTGTTAATAGAGTGAGAGCACTGGAGAATTTGGTGTTACACTGTGAATAGAGGCAGAGCAGGTGGAAACCAAGATCCCTTTCATGAACAGACATGAAGTCAATTAGACAGAGAGAGAGAGTGTGAAGAGTGGTGGGAGGAACATGTGCTTATAGGCAGGAGGAATCTGGAGCTGTGGTTAGCGAGACTTTCGGTAGACGTCACGTGATTAAAGCAGACTGCAGGCCCAGACTGAGGGTTGTTAAGGAAATCTGATTGTGCTTCAACAATCATAGTTAAGTTGTTCATTATTCATCAGAGACGGTGTGCAGAAGAAGAAAATAATCTCGTTCTCGCTATCTAAACAATCAGTATGCTGTAAGTCAATTTGTCATCGACACAGAAAGAACATTCCAGTAATATCAGAATCAGGAAGACTTTATTCATCCCTGGGGGAAATTTGGTCATTACAGTTGCTCTTCAGAAATATTGAAATGTATTTAGATTTTATATTTATTTGAAATGAAAAAGAAAAACTTTTCAAATTTGTCTTGGTCAAGGCAGCACACAAACAACGAGCAGCCAAACATACAATACAAAAAAAAAAACATCATTAGACATTAAAAGAAAGAAAATATACACAGAATATCAATTAATATCCAAAAAGTAGAATAAGCAATAAATCAGGATGAACTGTAAGAGGCAGCTTGCACTGAGGACGTCGACATTATCAGGGTGTCTCAGTTAGCATTTTAAAGCTGCTGTGAGGAGTTTTTAACTGTTCATTAAACTGACTGAAATGAATACTGATGACGTCTTTTGACCTGCAAAACACATCATCAGCCAAAAGATTGATGAATTCAATAAAGTGATTTTTAATGCCTGAAAGTGCTGCCGGTGGGTAGGTGTCAGACATATTGTTCAAAAAAACTTTTTTTTTAAATTACGTTTTCCAAGTCAAAGATTCTTGATTAATGATTTATTTGAGTGTGTTCAAAATAAACCACAGTGAATGATTTTGGATGAACATGTGACCTGCTGTAGTGCAACACTCTGTCTTATTGATGTATTATTTCACTCCTTTGATTTTAGTTGTTGCTTTTAAGCTGTTATTCCAAAATTGTTGCACTTTGAGATTTGCTTCAAATGTAAAGTGCATTATAAATAAAATGTGTTATTATTGTTATATGTCTCTTTTGATTCATAGGCAATACATCTTAGTTGGTTCATTCACGGTGGATCTGGTTGTTGTTGTTGTTGTTGTTGTTGTTGTTGTATTTGAGACTGTAATGGACCTTTTTATTATTAGTCATTGATTGGTTCATGTCTTCTCAACTAATTATTTGCATTTCAATCATAAAGGTATTTTAAAATGTATTTTATAATATACTTGAGCTCAAAGTGAAGTCTTTAGATGTTTGGGTTTTGTCCAATGAGACTAAAAACCTCCTGCAGTAGATAAGCAAGGGGGGAAATGGAACAAAAATAAAAATCAGCTTCTTCTACTTACATTATTATACATGCTAATAGATGTCTTTTTAGATATTACTGAACGCTGCATATCCAAATTTGTCTTCTTATACTGTGACAATGTTTAAATTTGATAAAATAAGACACAACAAAACGACATATTGAAAGTAATGAATAATTAACGAGGGAGTAAAATGATAAAAATATGTTACGGTTACGATGACTGTTGACTAATGTTGGGACATAATTTATAAGAGACTGTTTATAAAAACATATTGAATGAAATGAATGAAGAAAAAGATTTTTAATCGTTAATGAAATTAGGAAACATATTAAGAAAGTGGTGTATTATATTTTTTATATTTGCAACCGTAACTTAAAAGGAATTTATGAAACTTTGCAGGGCGGGGTCCCCCCCAGAGGTTGTTGCTACATGGGGGTCCTTGGCAGTGCACCGTTTGGGAACTCCTGCTTTAGGCTATACTCTTAAATATGAATGAATACTTTGATATAAAAATAATGTTTTGATCAGAGGTATCTGTTAAAGGAAAATAAATGAATCTGAAGATAGTGGAACATTTGTTTTTTGGCGTTTGGTATTCAAGCTAAAAAACAAAATGTTGGCCAAAAAAATAATATTAATACAGTAATATATTTAAATCTGTATCCGTATGCTGTTACTGTAATATCTGGCAGAACACCTTCCACTTCCACTCGATCAGTATGAAATGAATAAACAATGAAACACTCTTTGATGCATCCCCTCCCGTGCTGCTGAGGAGATTGTTTACAACAGTGTCGCTGTGGGGGTTCGAGAGCGTCTTTCAATTAAACCCTGTTGTCTTTAACAACCCAAATAAGCAATTAAGCTAATTGCTAAAATGACTCTTTGTGATCCATTGTGGAGGATGACGAGGAGCACGCAGGCCTCATCAGTCCCCTCTCAGGCCCGATTCTTTGGCCTTTCATTGTAATCTGCTTCACTAGGCGCACTCTTGCCCTCCCCATTAAGGACTATTCCCAGTGGAGAGCCTTTTCCCTGCATTACACTGTAACAGGCTTGTTAATAATACATTAATGAAGAGCTGCTCCTCCAGATTAGGTGCTGGCCCCTTGATAATGGGGAGCTGGAGGAGGGCCAGGCAATCACCTCACTGTTGTAATCTAACCTTGGGTTAAATAAGCTTTTGTTACTGAGAGAGAGAACGAGAGAGAGAGAGAGAGAGAGAGAGAAAAAATGTGAGGGAGGAGGGCAGAGAGCGCTCGCCCAAGGAAATGTAAATGACTCTTTTGTCTCAGACAAGGGGCGAAATATGAAACGGTGAGGAAGCAGAACTAAAGCTGGCTGCTGTTTGTGGGTTACCGTACATAATTGTGTGGCGGAAACACAATTACCACTTGCTTTTGGAGATGACAGGTGATTGTCGCTCTCTGCGTGTGAAGCGCTGCAGACAGGGGGAAAATGCAGCACTGTCAGCAAGTGCATGGCAGAAATCATTCCTCGTATGTCAGATTTGTTCCTGTTCTCTGTGAGTGACGGTCGGCGCTTTTGCACGAGATGTTCTGCTCCGGGTTTGGAAATGTATCCCGATGCTAGCAATCAACAAACAATAAACACGGGAAAAAATGCCAAAGAGTTTGGCTTAAATATTTTAAATACCCTGCGCTCTTTTTGAACAGTATTCCCCTCTCAGGATGTATACACTTGTCTCGTGTGTGTATTCGCGCACGTGTGTGTGTGTGTGTGTGTGTGTGTGTGTGTGTGTGTGCAGTTTTGGCAGCCTCTTTCCCCTCTGTCTGTCTGTCTGTCTGTCTGTCTGTCTCCTAATAGAAATCTTGATAGAAATATCAGAAAGAGATTTTAATCACAGGGGTGCTGTGCATGCTTACTTATCTGAACCACAAAGGAAGAAAGACTTTCCCGCCGACGCTGTCACCCCTCTCATGCAGCAGCCTCTGTCAGGCAGAAATGTGCCTTAAGACACATCTCCCATTCAGGCTATGTAACACTTGCCAAAGTGAAGCAAACTTAACAGCCGCCGAGAACAAACGGAATGAGGAAGCGATAGGAAAATAAGATTGAATGAAATGTTTCCTAGAGTCAAATACAGTATGTTAAAGGAGGGCCTTGAGAGAAAACATTCAGGGGGAGAAGGTAAACACAGCCATTAAGTTTCTAACTGAGACACAGAGCACAGGGAATTTTGATTGTTCTTTCGTCTCCTTGTCCCCCCCCCCCCCCCCTCGCTTCCTCCCACTCCGCCAAACACAGTCTTTGTTTAGTTTTGTTTCTTTGGGTGTTTTGATGGGGACAAATGTTCAAACCAACTGCTCAAGCAGCTAATTTAAACTTCTGAAGATGAAACACAGACACTTTTTGAAAGAGGTGAAACCTGTCTACACATGACTGTGCCTTTTCCACCTCAACAAAGTGATGGATTGGACATCTGGAAATGAGGCTAATGCGAGAGAGGAAGTGTTTTTGCATTATTGTATTTGGTTCATGATAAGCCTTTAGCATAGCATATCATTTTGTTGCACCAAATGGTCTGCTGCTTTCAGATTGTGCTTAATTGTTGTTAGAATATATCAGGGAGTGTAGCAATAGTAGTGTCTGTTGTTATAGTGTGTTCTGATTTGTGAATTATTGGCAATCTACTAAATTGTGGTGGTTTTACCTCAACGATGTAATGCTAACATTTGGGTGGGGATTGTATCGGATTTGAAAATGGGGATTGCCCGTTGAAAATTCCAGGGCTGTTGTTTTGTAATTCACTTCCTCCACAGACAAATCCCTCCGACATCTTATAATAAGCAGGAGGAATTGAGCGCTCTACACACATCCTAGTACCTGAGACCCATCCAAGGACCCTGACAGGTACGTCCATGTCTATAACTGTTGGTCTAAAGGGTTTTTATCATATAACACCAAAGTGAAACAAGCGGACCTGTAATCAGTCTGACTCTGAACCTGATTTTTTTATTCCAACATGATGAAGGTCTTAAGCAGCCAAATTATATATTTAGTAGCTATTTTAGGCTTATCAGGTTTATTGAACTGACCTAACCTATCTCTGTCCCCAAAGTGCGTCTAGAAATGGGGAAAAGGGGTTTCAGGTAAGCTGCTCCTGCATCTTGGAATCTGCTGCAGGAGGATTTGGGTCTGGGTGAGCTGGTCTCTTTACATTTTGAATTCATTAATTGATACATGGATTAATTTGAAAGTAGACTAAAAGGACTGGAGGAAGATGCATCAGGTTCTAATGACTTTCTGCTCTGTGAGCCAGGATGAGTTGATCTGTGTTTGTAATGGTTTTGTGTTAAACGTCTGTAGATTGTTAAATTGTCTTGACACTCTTGTAAAGGAGATTATTTACCTCAAGGGTTGAATAAAAAAGTAAAAAAATAACTGATCTTTATACTCAGTATAGATCAAATCTCAGAAAGTACCTTGAGTGTAAGATTAGGGGGAAAACTGGGCCTGTTTAGATATATTTTAACTATCGGATCCAATTTGCACTTGGAACTTATTTCTCAGGCCAATTAGGGTCAGCTCCATCATTTTGAGCCTGCAAAGACCTCAAGTGTTTGCGTCTGGAAGCTGTAACCTTAATGTCTCGATCTGTAAAGTTACTGCCAAGAATCTCAACTAAATCCAAGACATGTCTTTTACTTTTGTCCGTAATAAATAAATAACGGCACAAATAAAACTTGCGGGAGTGGATTAAAAATGAAGAGGGTCTGCTGGAGGAAAGTCAGTCATGTTCAATTAGATGCAAACAACCAATGTTCTTTCTAAAGTTGGGGTAATTTGAAGCTCCCTGATGTTTTCATACAGGCCTTTTCTACTCATCTCCACATAAAAGAGGGCAGTTCAGAAATTGTTGTCCCAGAGTAAGTTCTAAAAGACCTTCAAATCATTAAGTGTGAGTTTTCAAAGAGCTGCCGATTGAAAGCCAATGGGAAAGTCCTCACACTTTTATCTTGGATGTTAAAGAAAAAGATGAGGATCTTGAGCCTGGGCCTTTCAGATAAGTGAATATATTTAATTTTTGAAAGAATCACAGAGTTGGCGTCTTTGGTCCTCATGCCTACTGGGACCAAGGCGTGAAGAAGTCAAAGTTTTTTTTCCCCCTCTCTCTTTCTCTCCATCTCTCACCCTGCTGTACTCATAAAGAGGAATAGGCCCTGAAACCTCACTGGGCCTCTAAGTTGATTTATTTATCAGGTCTACTCTGCTCCCGAGTGATGACTGTGTGTGATGGATACCCAGGGGTGGGTCTTCACGCAACCCCCCCTCTATCTCCTCGTCCTCCTTTTCTCCCCCTTTGCTCCCTCGTCGTGGCATCAGAGCTCACGCCTGACACCGGGCTTTCATCGTGGGGGCACGGCTAAGGCCCCTGCTCCTAATGAATGCCGAGCCGGGCTGCTGCTGCTGCTGCTGCTAGCATTTGCAAGAATGTGACTGACCAGGCCATTAAACACAGGCAGGTTAGGTTCCCACAAGTCCCCCAACCCCTCTGCAGTGTGGCTCAGACGTGGAGCCGTGCTGTACCATCCTACCCATATGCCACAGCTGTTTGTTTAGCCCTGAGAGAGCTCTCTGTCACCCTGCCAAAACTGCACTCCAAGAGACTCCTGGAAAGCACTCCTGCAATACAACAAAAAAACAACAACTCCCTCATCAACCTGATATGGAAAAAAGACACACTGGAAAACTGTAAGAGTATAACAGATTCTTTCCTTTTCTTTCGAAAAACACAACTTTAAGGCCTCCCGCTGTTGAGAGCCCCAAAAAAAGTCCTTTTGTTATTTGTTCCAAAATGGCTGCTGTTGGTTACAGAAAACACTTGTTTGTTGTTGTTTGGTTTTTCGTCCCCGTGTTCCAACATGTTTACGGCGCGGGGACCCGCTCACAGAGAGAACATCTGGCTTTTGTGCATAGCTGAAAGAGCACACACATATATTATACATGACGTTCTGTACATCTGCCAAAAGAGCCAGCCTGTATGTTCCTCAATCAGTTCAAACACAAGAACACATGATAACACACCCTTTGCCTTGTTTTTTCTCGACCAGCACAAATACACTATCACATTTAAATTTCCCAAGTAATATTTTAAGGTATTAAGATTGGATGGAAATGGTATTTTTAACTGAATTCTTAGCTTGCATGTGTGTGCTCTTGGGAGCATCCAGATTTGAAGAACAGAGTTTTCCAATTAGGGAAATTATGGGAGAAAGCAGATGGACTGCAAAAGTTCCCTCCTGAAGTCTAAACAAAGATTGTGTTGGGAGGGAAAACAGTAGAAAACAGCACCTCTCGTATCAGCAGAAAATAAACCTTTCTTTGTCACTTTATAGAATTGATGCTTTATCAAACTTTACTCATGTTTGCTCGTTTTTCTAATAAGATTGCATGTAAAAATTAAAAACTGTTGACATCACTTTATTACTGCTCAAGGGTTATTTATGGCTGAATGACAATGTAAGAATAAAATGAATGTTATACAATGCATTTCAATGCTTCAACCCTAAATTGTCCAGGAGCACACCTACCATCCGAGCACTGTAATTTACACACTCCTTAATTCCTTTGGGTCTGAGTTAGTGAGGTTCCACTCACCATCTGTTTCTTCTATGATCACCCGTCATTTAAAAACAACGAGAGGAAAATAAACAGAACCACAGCTGATGTTCATTTCTACAAGAAGTCAAATTAAAGCTAATATTGAGCTTGGCTTTTGCTGATCTAGTTAAATCTGGTTCTACCAAATTAACCCCAATCTTTTTGACATTTTTACAAAGGTAAAAAAAAAACAGTTAAACTGAAAGTGTCTGCCAGCTGGGTATAGAAGAAGAGGATGTAGCCACTGTGACCCATTGGTAAATGATAAATGGATCTGGACCTTTATAGACTTCGAGACTTCTCAAAGTACTTTTAAACTGCAAATCACAATCAGCCATTCACACCACATTCACACACTGATGGAAGAGGATGCTACGATGCTAACGCTCCCAACAGCCAACCAGTACTACTCCTTTCACATTCATTCACACGCCCCTTGCATAGCCGCAGCATTTTGGGGTTCACTGTCCAGCCCAAGGACCTTTAAACATGTGACCCCACAACTGGTGAGAGATGACCGACTCTACATTTGAGTCACAGCTGCCCCATATTGGTCTATGGAGTACTACTACTATTGTGAATCATTTAGTTTGACATTTTGGACATCAACATCTTCATCTAATTGATCCAGAAGTGACCATGTCTGGATTAAAATGTAGATATACAGATTGCTATGCCTCTGTACTTGTAACCATCTTTTACCATTTTATGCTTAATGGGGCCATAATTTACAAATACATATCATACTGTATTGAAGAAGACTTGAACTTTCCATGACACCATGAACACAGGATGTAAACTGTTACTCATTTTATAATTTGACTGAGATTTATGGTCCTTTCTTTGATAGACTTACAAACCAAAGGAATTATTTTTGCAATTAATGGAGTTGCCCTCTGCAGGTCATTAGAAAAAAATGCATGTTTTAGGCTTCTATCCTGGCTAAACATTTAAAACCATGAAGCTAGTACAAAGAGGCTGACTCAATTTGGCTAACTGATAGGGCTGAGGCCTTGAAATTAATTCTGTTCGCTTGCATTTATGATGCTTTTTTTGTGCAGAAGATTTGCAATGTGCTGTATTTACTTTGTGGAGGGATCACTTGGTGGCCAGTATGGTGAGGAGAAAAATAACTGTATATACAGCGAGGTTATTTTGTAGGAAATAGTTGCAGACAGCAACTGTATGCTGCTGCCGACACTCACACCATACACACAATTCAAATTCTAAATCTGTGCGGTAAATTTAGTAGAGTTATGCATCTCACTGTTGGCTTACAGTCCAATATGTCATACTGTCTCCTGACATTACGCCGCACTCCTCTTGCCTTATGTGTCACACCTATTTTGCTGTCATTTGGGGTGAGTGTGTACCCAACACGAAGCACGAAGCGCACTTCTGTTCTCACAGGAAAGTTTCACTGTTCCATGTAGCTGTGAGAGTGATAATTGGATAATGAGTAAATAAACAGCTGGAGTCGCTGTGTTTTGGCTCTTCAAGTGAAAAAACCTTAAATGCATGAAGAGAACTGTGTGTGTGTGTGTGTTTGTGTGTGAAGCATACAGTCACAGACACACACACACATGCACACTCCAACACTCTTGCCAACACTACGGAGGTAAACTTGTCACACAGGGAGCAGCTATTTGGAGGCCATCTTGTTGTGCGGGTCTCCCCAGCTGAACTGCAGGGAACAATGACAGGAAGGAAGCAGGCTGGAGGTGAGTGAGGTGTGAGAGCCCTCAGAGTGTGTATCCAAACCCTAATTAACTCTCTGCTGCTTCCTCTCGCGCTGGCATCCCTGCCTTCCTGGGGCACATGCCAGTTACACGGATGCTATGTGTTTATGCATGTGTGTACGACTGTGTGTGTGTACGACTGTGTGTGTGTGTGTGTGTGTGTGTATTTGCAGGCACCATAATATCACTGTCACCGTCGTTTGTTCCTGTGCTCCCCTCCCTCCCTCTCAGTCACCTGGCATGCCTGCCCTCCCGTGTCAGGTTTTTGTGAAGCATCCTGAAGCCACCGGATGGAGCGTAATTACCCTCTGCTCGCCGTGAACCCGTGTCCCCCCCAAACAAGTGCTTTCTCAGACAGTATCCATAAACAAACCAACACCCCCCCCCCGTCCTCCCATTCCTCCTGTGCCACCCACTCATTATGGGTGCTCTTCTTCATGTTGCAGACCTGGTCAGAGAGTGCCCCCAGAGTCTGACAGTAGCTTTTTAATGACATCTCAACATGGTAAATGTTCACTAACAATACTGTCTTGTATAGTAGGTTCTGACCCGCTTCTTTAACCAGGAGAGGCAGATATAAGTATAACCTACGACAGAGGGGCTGCTGCTTACTGCAAATGTATAAGACTAAAACAAAAACAAGCGCTTTATTCATCCCATGGTGCACCAGCCCCCCCCCCACCCCCACCCCCGCTCGCCCCGGCCCCTCATTTTGCTAAGCCCCTCACTTTAAGTAGCCTTGTCAGAACTTGATGCCAGCCATTAAAGGCGGTGATGATGCACGCCGACACCCCCCACTCTGACAGCCGCACTGTCGCCGCCAAGCTGCAAAGCTTTAATACATGACTAGGAAGGCGTCCAAAGACCAGAATAAATAAAGGAGGGAAAAGATGAAATACATGCGACAGTGAGGCAGACAGCTGAACAAACGCAATGACTTAGAAAATGGGCCTAACAGCTCACTCTTCCCCCACTCTTTACACAATCAACCATGTAAATTATTGAGATATCATGAAAAATAAATAGTTCAATAAAGATAAAGCTCTGCTGAGGCCCAATTATGCAGTTTAGCCGTGTTTTCCTCCCTGGTAATGAATGGACTGAAAAAGACGGTTGTTTGTGTGGAAAACAGTGCAGATCTAACAGAACCTGCAGTGTCTCGGAGTATGGAGGAGATCCAAAGCAAAGAGAGCTCAGACCACCACACTACACAGCGAGCTGCCAGCCTTTATCTATCCATCCAACAGGGTTATCTAAGAAATCAAATCAGGTGAACTTGACATGGCTCACTTCCAATCCGAGTCAGGGTAGCTCCGTTGCCGCAGCGGTGCTATCTTTGAAGCATTAGCTGAATGAGTCCTGCAGAAGAGGGAGTGCAAAGGCTGTGTTAAATGTCCATTGTTTTAACGGTTTCAGGCTTTATCCCTGTGTTCTCCAGTGGCGCTTCCTCAAAGAGTAATACCCTGGGAGTCCAGGCGCTTTGAGCTGGGACTAGCCCTCTTCCTCTGGTCCTTACATGTGATCTCCTTGATTTTAATGAGGCCACATGGACCCCCTGTGATGTGCTTTGGAGGATGGGGAGATCCCGCGCTCGCTCTGAGGCCGTGATGCTGGTTGAACACCAGTGACCCCAACTCCCCCACCTCTCGTTTCAGCCGGGCCTCTCAGGCGCTTCTAATGTTTTATTAACCAGGTTCACTGGTTCACTCTCTTCTGAGGAAATACAACAGCCTGTCAATCATCCATCTGGATAAAGTGCACTGTGGCTTCACAATGGTGCCTGCATGTATCACATGCAGCTGATCGATGAGAAATCTTTCTGACTGCCTCACAGAGGATGTTGACAGTGTTGCTGCACCTGAATATTAAACAGACCTCGGGAGCCCTCTGTATACAGTCACAGCACAATGGGGATAATGAAGGAAACCAACTAATTGGTGCTGTCATGTAAGCATGATGGATATGTCTAATTATGCAGTAGCACAGTGTCAGAGCCATGTGCTGTTTTTTCAGGCAGTGTGGGTTTGTTTGACAGACCATTACATTACACTACATTACATTTATTTAGCGGAGCCTTTCACCCAAAGTGACTAATAACAAGTGCATTCAACCATGTGGATACAAGTCTCTATAAAGATCTATCCATATGAATGCAGAATCAGCTTTCAAGGGACATGATTGCAAAGATACTGGCTTCTCTTTGCAGCCGGAGTAGTTTTAAACAGATACATTTTATCAAGCTTTGGTTCTACTGAGCAAACAAGCTGCGTCTGGAGCAAAAGCTCTTATCAGGTTTCTTTGGACGGCAATTAAGCTCACAATTAATCTCGATAAACAGATGCTGTGTATGCATGTGATTGCATTTAACAATCACATGGTCAATAAGGTCTCAACTTTGTCTCCTGTTCTTCAGCTCTAAACTACGACCAACAAACAAAAGTGACAACTTGGCCTGGATATCCTTCCATCAGTTACTCTGACAGTGTTGATAAATCCAAAGAATTTCAAATATCAGGCACAGGACATGGACGAGCACGATGTGAGTTGGTCTGTCCCAGCTTTCAGTCCAAACGGATTCAGACAATACTGGTATTTCTAAAATGAGGTAAAGATATCCATGGATTTTAAGGACATTTCTAAATATTTGGAGAACCTTGACAATGAGGTTAGCAACACACAAATGTATAATCAATATTTTAAATCAACTGAAAGAAGATACCATAATTAACAAAGCTAAATATAACCATTACCTAGTGCCTGCAGTTTCCCTCCGCTCTTTAGAGGGCTTTAGCTTAAATTAAAAAAGGATCGGTGGAGACTAAAAGAAAGCTAAAAAGTGAGTGAATATTGGCCATGTATTGATCAGGTCAACAGAGATAGGACTCTAAATGCATGCTATTGTTGGTCTGTATGGATGAGTGTTGGATTAGTTAACTGTACGATAAGGCATTTGCTACAAGTAGTCAAGTTGATGATGTCATTACATGTTCGAGCATTGTCGAACAATCAGCAAACATTTCACTTTGACCCAATTAAGTTTTAAACAGTCATGGTTTATTTAGCAGCCAGGATATTCTTGATTCCCCCAAAAAATAAATCTTAATATTTTTTGTGATTCTGCACTTTTCATCCCATCACCTGGCAAGAGTTCCAAATTTCTACTTGAAAGAGATTAAAAACAACAACAGAAAGATTGTCATTACTCAACAACTTAACATTTTACTGATCTCTGGAAGAGAAATCCTTGTTGTTATTAGAAGTCCTCTAACGTTACTGTGCGGTTTGGGAATAACAAAATCCTCACCATATTGTTCCATTAAGAAAGTTAGAAAAATGTGTTAAAACAAATATAACAGCTCCTTGGATCTGCTGGTACATTAACATTAAAAAGGAGGGAGGTGTATCAGCCTGACAGTACTGTGTGTTAGAAGTGTGTCATTTGTATTGTGTGTATTCACACATAAATTGAAAGATAGCAGTGAGTCAGAGGTGACACAGGTGAAGGTGCGACAGGAGGACCGGGGTGCAGGGGTGCGGGCCCAGACAGGATCCGAGACACGCCTGTCATGTCAGCATGGGGCTCTGCACCTTCTCTGACACTGCTACAGGCAGACAGGGAACTTACATTTTTACTTTGTTTACAGCCTCTGATTATAGAAATCCATTATATCTCTTTTGTTACACGGCAAAAAAACTCAAATCTAAGCCAGTGTATTTAGCTGATTTCTTGGCACAAATATAAAATCTACAAACAAGATGTTTATCTGGACTGTTAAGGGGAATGTGGCTCAAGTGTAACGACTTATTTCTCACAAAAAAAATTGACAAATGCTCTAGCTTAGATTTCAGCGTTTGCTGTGTAAATCCGAAGTTTGTGCAAGTATTTATGATATTAATGATAACTTGGCAAAATATATCAGAGAAAATGTACGTTGTGTTGCAATCAAACCACCACTGAACCGTCAATCAACACAATTCATAAACATGGGACCTTTCCAATCACTAACTTCCACGAATGAAGCCCAAACTTAAAAGTAGAAAAATGGCATTCAGCATTCAGTGAAGCTCAACCATTATGAGGGAGAATGTCTTAGTTTGTTTTTTAAATTACTGCAGTAACCTTTGTCAATTCAGTGCAGCTGTGTTTGTCCTGCTGAGTTTTCTGTTAGTTTTCTGTTTTTATCTCTCATGATACTATAATAATCTCAATAACTGGCTCTCTTTATATCATCAATTATATCTGGGTTTTCTGCTGGAAGTTTTCAAGTTGAAGCTAGTTAAGAAGCTTGCTCAGTCATTCTGGACAAACTACGAACAAAGTGTAAATCAAGTCGGATACAGGCAGGCAAATCATCGCTTCATATTGTTCAACTCTCTTCAACTTCATGTATCCCTGAAAAAAAACATCTCAATAGTTGAATACCAGTACTGAGTAGAAGGGAATTAGAAACACTTGATGTTGAACAGCCCAGAGCAGATACATAAAATGCACCCTTACACAGCGGCTGTGCCTAGGAAGGAAATAGGAATGCACTTGCACGGTCGTGTATCATTGAAATGATTTACAGATCGTCACCTCACACACAGCTGCTCTGAGCTGCTGCCTTTGTTGTTGAAATAAAACAGAATATCATGAAACATCACAACTCATTCAGCTATACATTTGACTTTGTTTCCAACAAACGTCTGCCTTCCAAAACCTCACAGCACTGGACATCAGCCAGGCGCAGCTCGCTGTTGGGCCAACCCAGTCAGAAAAGCCTGGACACGCCCCTGGGTATGAGTGCCAGCTGGGGGGCAACAAGTTCCTAAAGGCAGCCTGGACCCCCAAATGCCTGTCTGAATGTGCCCTTAACCACTACTCACTGGATCTCATCTCAACCAAAAGCCCCAAATTACATCCAAAATTGTCCTCACACAAGCACTGTACTTCTAAAAGTGGTCCCCATATTAATAGATACACACACAAACACAATCCACAGAAGTCTGAGCAGAGGAGTATATGAAACATCTGTTCCAGTCACGGCTTCTCTTTCTCAATTATTGCTCCATCTGAATCCACGGGAGTCATTACCGCTCACATAAAACAGCATTACCGAGCAGAGAACAGGGCACACACCTCAACACTTGTTGCAAATTTCATCTTATATCATTTTGATTTGCTGGACTGGGTTATTCTTTCCATCACTGAGAACAATCTGTTTTCAATTGTTATTCTAAGTGGATAAACATAAATGTAAAGAAACGTATCGAGAGATATTGGGTTCAGTCCATCTCAACCTTCTCAAACATGCCTAGACTCTCCATAGCGATGTTTTTCATGTCATTGCTTATTCATTTACAGTTTGCCTCAGCCTCCACTCCTGATAGGTACCATTAAGTCTGAGAATTTATGAAACAGGCCGCTGACAAGTCATAAACACATCAGTACAAACTCAGTGGGTTTCATTTTATTAAAGAAAGAGACCTCTTGACTCCACTCAGGCGCTGATATTTTTCATATATATGTATTAGTCTGCACAAAAATGTCTTTAAATTCATGGAGTGAAGGTTTTGTCTTTCTGCAATAACTTAACTAACCCATAACTTCATGGGACTATTTCTCCTCTAAGTTACAGTATGTTACTTTTAAAATAAAGTGTTGATATTGGATGATCAGAAACTGTTTTAAGGCATCTGGTGCATCATTCTCCCGGGGTTGGGGGGGGGGGCTCAATTTCTAACCATGATGTACATCTTTGCTTGTTAGCATGATGCTAGCACAGAGCCTAAGGGGCTAATAGAATTAGCATCACAATCGCGGTTATTATGACTTGAGACCCGATTTGTTTAACTGAACAAAGTTAAGGTTGGTTCTCAAGTTAAGAGATGATGAGTATGTTTCTTTAGCATTTATAAAGTTGGTGAGACTACAGTTGTAGAAAACATCAGGGCGGCTGTGGCTCAGTGGTAGAGTTAGTCATCTCATAACCAGAAGTTTGGGGTTCGATCCACAGGTCCGTGGGCAAGACACTTAACCCCGAATTGCTCCCAGTGCTTGGTCAACAGGGTGTGCATGTGTATGAATGAGATTAGTTACTGATGTTCACTTTACACAGCAGCCTCTACCATCAGTGTGTGAATGTGTAGGTGTGACCTGCGCTGTAAAAGTGCTTAATAGTCAGAAGACTAGAAAAGTGCTGTACAAGCTCAAGCCCATTTAAAATTGACATCATTGGCCTGTGGGCTGAATGAACTTTTCAAGGGGGGTGTGCCATGACACCTGGCACTCATTCACTTTATAAAAGTGAAGGTAAGAGGATGATTAAGTTGTGGGGCTGTTAGAAATCAGAACATTTAAATATTGCATGTTTTTCTTGTAACTGTGAGGTTCGGTTGTTTCTCTAGGGTCCCCTTAAATTTAATCTGTTGTAAACTGTTGGAATAATCATTTTCTTTACTTTTTGGTATGTAAAGGGGAGAGTTTAGCCCTGCTAGCCCCATTAAAATAGCCGCCCCTGCATAGTATAAAGTAAAATAATGCAGAGTTGTTGCTTTTTCTTTGAAGTCTGCATTGTGACCTGAACTAACCAGAAAATGTCGTGAAAAACTTTCAAAATACTCTACAGAATACATTCTGAAAACACAACCAAACATTTAAGAATTAAGGTTACAGGAAACGGAGCAAAACCGCAACCAAAACGTCGCAGAAAGAGGCCATAATTTATCTGATTTGTCCTGCTTTTCTTTCAATAAATATTGCATAGAAAGTAAACAGATAAGGATGACAGTAATGGAAAGAGCGACGAGTTTACATTCCGCTCCTCCATCCAAATGGACCCTCAGTGGGAGCAGAGAAAAGGCCTCTCTCTGTGACATGTCCCACAACATCATGTTGAAGGGCAGGCTCAGGAGAGGAAAGTGACATTTAGGAAGAGCTAAAACAATGGAACAGTAGTGCTTTAATGTCTCATAAGACGTCCTCTAAACATGGCTTTTCCATCTGAAAGCATCTCCATGCTGAGTCAAGTGCACTAACTGTGCATGAAAGAGCTCGTTCCCTCAGGACCGGGCTGCCTGATACCCGCAAGAATAAACTGGCCTTTAACTGCAGAGCTCCTCACAGCAGCAGATACACAGAGTAAAGCTCCCTGTGCTGAAGGGACAAAACAACACCAAAACCAAGGATACAAATCTGCAAAGACCTCACACCTCCTGCAGGATAACCTTTAACATCGGGAGGAAAGCTGATAACTAATGTCAAGTGTAAAGCTTTGATTTCTCCTCCCTGTTTGGTTTTCTGTAAAGAGATGAATGGACGTTACAGACAAAAATTTGCAAGAATGACTTTCTTCAGCTGTTAGTTTGTGTACTTGTTACTGCATACAAAGGTTGTGGTTAAATGCCTAAAGTCTTGGAATAGAAGTAGTTGAATGTTGTCACCTGTCCGACACATCAATGCATTGGGGAATCACATTTATTGCACTTGCAAACAAATGTAGGAATCCCTAAATTAAAGTTCTGAAGACGAGTCATCACTGTGAGACAAAGGGTCTCTGATGTCTGCTTCATATCATTTATGATTTTGGACAATCTAGGTCTCTTTTTTTTTCAGTTACTGCATCAGAGCTTTGAGTTGGTTTGAATGATTAGACAGACAAATTAGCATCATAAAAATCTGAAGGATGAAACCTTTAATAAAACCAGTTGATATCAGAAACTAATATCTGCAGAATAAATATCAACACATGAAAAAACAAGACTACCAATTTTTATGTGTTAAAGTCATGCCTCTGCTGAGAATTGAAAATACTGACTTACCTGGATAACAATTTGAATTTCAAAGTAATCTGACTCATGTTGAAAAAGAAAAAGTAAATTAGCAATTAAACAGCATGCCACAATTTTAATTTCTGTTATCTCAATAATATTTAAACGTAGTGTCTCAAACTTATTGATGAAGGAGAATGATAGACCTTCACCTATATATATATATATATATATATACATATATATATATATATATACATATATATATATTTTTTTTTTGAATTAGTTTTAACGTGTAAAACATACAGTACATGTATAATTTAAAAAAAGCAGGATAAAGAATATGTAGTAATTGAGTAAAATGTATAATCTGCGATAAAACTTTATATTTCTTTAACATTCTACGTGTCTAAAGTTCCTGATTGGTGACGTGTTTCAGGTCTTTTGCATTCTGGGCCTCTGTTGACTCACGTTATACACTGCCAAAGCTGGGTGTCTGTTTATCTGTAAATCATTAATTATCAGCAGAAATTAAATTTTTTAAAGATATAATATCGAGTCATGGAGTGTCAATGGATTAGAGCATAGACTGTTAATTAAGGTAGACCAGATCAGTAGACCAGACTAGAACTAGATTTTTAACTAAGCAAACATTTCTTCAATGCAATGCTATTTCTGCTAGCCAGTTAAAGGCATTTTTCCTGTGTTAGCATCGAGCTAACAAGCTAAGATACACATCCCAGTCCAGAAATTGCACCTGCCCCCCTCCTTCCCAAAGATCAATGCAGCGGTCACCACCGCTGTCCTTACTGTATCGGCAAACATTACTGAGTTTCTATGACTATAGCCAACAAGAATAAGAGGTCTAGGCTCCGGCTTTGTCATGACTTGACCTCTGAATTATAAACACAACTCTCACAGATTTGTTGCAATTTCTTTCAGACATGCTCCATATTTGAACTAATGCTTTCAAAGAATTGTCTTTTCTCAAGGTAAGATTAAAATTAATGGAAGGGAGCGTCACCCTCACTCACAACAGTTTGGACCCAGCTGCTCAGGAAAACAAATATTTTTTTGCCAAGTGGCTGTGGTTGTGAAGTACATACGTCCCGCAGCTCTGATTTTACATCCTGTCACATTAATGATTCAAAGCACTCAATATAAATATTAAAAGTAATAGCTTCACTATTCAGCTATTACTCCATCATTCCCTGAAATCATCATAAAACATTCAGAGCCTTTTAGAAAATTTACACACTTGAATTTGATGGCAGGGAAAGCAGGCTGTCAGAGTGCGAGGTCCTGGAAGCTTAAATAATAGTGGAAAGCTGTTTATGGAACATGCTTTATTTATTCATCGTCTCAGAGTACGGTCTTCAGTTTGGATGGAGGAATAGAGAGACAGAGGGAGGGTGAGACAGAGAGAAAGACGCACGGTGAGGGAGAAAATCAAAGTAAGCCCTATCAGGGGAGAAAAAGAAGCTGAAACATAACTCTTCCCACAGTGCAATAAAAGAGGGAAAAATGCAGAGTCCATGAGATTCTCGGCACAAGGTCAATCAATGGGAGGACTCCGGGTCCAGGAGCAGCTAATGGATTGTGAAGACGTGTAGCAGGGTTATGAATTTTTAACCAGTTCCTCCTTCAGCCCAGACCTCCATAAATCAATGACGACTTATTGGAGAGGATCAATTATGCAAACTTAAAAACATTTAATGACAGATAATGAAGAGGTCCCTGGAGGCGGGCTGGCGGGGTGGAACCCGACTCTGGATCCCAGGAATCATTCATCGAGCTCGAGCCGAACTGGAGCTCTTTGCACAGGTTTCAAGGCCGCAGCTGAAACACCTCGCTGACAGAGGAGCAGCTCTTCACTGGAGGAGATTACTGATGCGGGCATTGAACCTGAATCTGTCAGAAATGCTTCAGAGTTTTTAAACATCACTATCTGGATCAGCAGCAGCTCAGCTATAGTTTTTTTAATTTTTTTATTTTCTTAAACCCCGCCATAGAAACGAAAGAAGTCCTAAAGTCCCAATATTCTTTTTACAATGAACTTTACTGAGCCTAATGACTAATCAAATGTCTCTTATATAATGTGCTGATTGTAATCTTTCCCATCAGAAAGAGACAATTAAATTGTAATTGGCCCAGTCACATGATCCAAAAAATGGTCTAAACATTGAAATAAGCTGTTTTTTAAAATTTGTTTTTAAAAAGTAATAAACATTTATTTTCATTCTGATTTAGTGGTTTCTCCAAAATATTCATATTGTAAACACATTAAAGATTTGAACCCAAATGTCCGGAGGCTTTGCAGTTTATTTGGTCCTCCTGCTGAGGAGAAAGATGGCCACCTTAAAGAGCAACATTTTCCAAAGCTCATCATAAAAAAATGCCCCGGGGCCGCCCCCTGTGGTAGTAATCTCAAATCACTGAGCTCTAAACAATGTTAAGCACAAGCGCGCACATTAAAAGACTCTCTGCAAATCTGTCCCCTCCACTCACGTCGCGCACAAAGCCTGTGACCCTGTCACTGCATGCTTTTATGTAGTCTGTGTCCTTCCAACAATTCATGTTTAATGTATCACTTCTCTTTTACTTGTCTAGCCGTCCGCGCAGGCTGTTCAAACGAATGTACAGCAGCTTTAGAGCTTGTTATATCTCTATTGGAGAGCAATAATGCACCATCTGCTTTTTAAATTCTGATATTAAGACACCTTTAAACAGGTGTTTAGGATCAGCCCGGCTTTAACTAGTGAGTCATTTAGGTAGGATGGTTTCCTTAGCGCTGAGGCTGAATCTGTTCAATCCATGGGACTATTTGCAATTACCGCCTTTGCTCAGACTGTGTGCACACAAGCTTAAGAAGCACATGAGACGGAGGGTGAGGAAGACACAGATATGGGGGGATCAAAGCGGATCTAAGCAAATGCATCACGGCTCAGGTCATTTGTGTTTACATCGCGGCAGTGAAATTCATTTTTTATTACTCTAGGCACTGTATCAATCCCATTGACAATTCTTTCCAGATGTGTGTGAGCATCCCAGGGGTGTCTGAGCGGCATCTACGCGGCTGATGGAGAGACTTAGAACTGAGCTCACATCTGTCCCTCTCGCCAGTTTTATTTTCTCTGGGAGAGCAACCTTTTCATCACTCTGACAGAGGAGGAGAAAGTGCTTTCTGACTGCACTGAATTCCTCTGTAAGTACGGTACATCCTGCAAAAGTGTGTCTTTTATGAGTGGGGTGTGTTTGGTTTGTTTCTCCCCATCCATAATGTCAGAGGGTCATTCTTCCTCTCGTCTCTGGTGGTTTAAGAGGGTAAAGAGGCACGCTGATGGGTTTTACTTTAGAGAGCCATCGTCTGTGATTTCTTTGCTCCGTCTCCTCTTGATTTTTTTTTCAAAAAGTATCTTTGGGGCATGTAGTCAAATAATTACAAATCATTTGGAAAGACATTTCAATTACTTTTTTGTTCTGTAATGGTGACACTTTTTTTGCCATTTATCAAACACACTCTTTCGTAAATCAAAACTTGTGTTGCTGTGTTCGTTTTTTGGGATATTTCTGTGTTCAGATGAGAATTTGAATCGATTACAGTCACTGATGGAAATGCCGTAGGATAATGGGATTTAAAAAATTAAGATGTTGAAGTAACTTATTGAAGAATATTAACATTTAAACAAGGTGAGAAAGGCCATCAGAATCCAGAAAATATCCATGTACAGGATTCACAAGACGATATGATACGATGCAAAACGAAAAGTAACAACAAGTTACGACGGGAAATGATACGATGCAACAAGATACAATACAGTGAGATACACGAGGATGAGATACACTGCTCAAAGTTACAACAAGACAGGATATGATAAAGCAGGATACGATACGATGATACAACAAGATATGAAGCAACAAGATACAACAATACACAATGCTAGGTAGGACAAGATACCACAACATACCTTATGATACACTTACTCTTGGGGAAATTGTCCTGGACTCAAATGGTGCACAGATTTAGCTGCCACTAGAATCAATAAATAAAAACAACAAGCCACAGGTAAACAGAGAAAAACAAACCAATAAAGACCACAAACGACAAATATTGCTCAATAACCATGTAGCTCGAGATCCGCATGTAGCTATTATCAAAAAAATAAAGCTGGATTGAAGTAATTAAAATGATGCTGATTTGAACTGTTCAGAAAGAATGGACAAAAATTATGTAGATATTTGTTTTGTGTGTGAAAAAAAACAACAACCTTCAAATCGAAAGGAAAGAAGGTGGGAAAAGCCTTCAGAGTCCAGCATTTCTCAACCTAACAATTAAAAGAGTGGCGGTTAGGTCTGAAAGCAAAGTCTAAAGTGACTAAGTCTGTCTCTAGGTTTGTGCAGGTACATCTTCGCGCTCTGCTGGGTCTTGTCCAGACAGGAGAGATGACCCAGAGTCAGGCCAAAATGTTTACTGGCAGATGTGTTTTAAAGGAGCTCTCCTTAGCTGGTCATGGCAGCGGAAAATACCCTGCTGTTCGCTGCATCTGCAATTCGCTGCTCGCTCTACCCAATTCCACCTACAAAATCCTGACCTTTAAGAGAAATGATGGATGAGCTGGCCATGCTACTGTTTCTTTCCCTTTCTCATCTTTTTCTTTCTTTTTTTTTTTCCATTCCATTGAAGATTGAAGCTCCTGTCTATGTTAGGCTCCGAGGCAAATTCTGCCCCTCCTTTGCTCACTGTTTCAAATCACTTTAAAGTCTGATGCTGGCTTTGGCCAGAGCCCTTTGGCACTTGGCTTCTGTGCAGCGGTTCGCGTCAGGAGCTACGATTTGTGATTTGCAGATGACATGAGCAATGCTATGCTTGTGGCTGTGAAGCTGGTTTAAAGCAAAGTCAGTAATGTGAAAAAGGATGTGGCTGGCTTCACTTCAACACTACTGATAAATTGATTCAGTCCCAAAAAACACTGTTTGTGTTTAAAAAAATATTCAACTCACATATCTTTATGATGCTGTGTTTGCTTTCTGTACAACTAGAAGTGCCTAAAATAATAAGATTTGTAATAAGGGTAGGTATAATAAGCTGAAGGTTCAGCCTAAACCCCTTTTCAGTCAAATTTTCATTCTGAAAACTGTATATGTGGAAATAAATTACTACTAGGTGAAGTTACTTTAGCATGACCGATATTCTTATGTTAATATTTGTACGCATGCTCTGTTTATGATCATGCTGTTTATGATTCTTCACACCTTCCTATTTGTACTTAAAGAAAATACATTTCACTGTTTTCATTATATGAAACTAATCTGACGTTCAACATCTGTCTTTGTCTTCTTCACTGTGAAGCATCCTTTAAGCTCAGATTTATACACAAGCAAAGAAACGTGTCCATTCTTTCTCCTGTTAAGAGTGCTCCATTTTCTGTTTTACATTTCAGACTCATATATTTAAAATACAAATGGCACTACATTCCCTACCCTAAAAATTCTAACCATGAGTCTTGAGGTAGGTAGACTGTCTATAAATCGATAATCTGTGTTGTTAAACTCTTTCTGAGATTAAAAGGTAATCATTCTGCGTGCTAACTCTTCCTCTTACTGCCTGAAGAAAGTTCACACTCTGATGAGCATCATCATCTCGCTGTGATGAAGCTTTTACTCTCCAGGTCTTTCCAGCAGCTCCTGATCAGCTGCAGTTTGCAACAAAAGCTGCTAATATGAAATGGTATTTGTACTATTTGTTTGTGTAATTTGTGTGAAGTGTGAAGATGCCTAAAGATATTACTCAGTTCTTCATGAAAGAGTCTATCATTTGGGAGAATATATTTATTTAGCAGACAATGAGATTAGGAAACTGATATCTCTCTTAACATGAATCAAGGACCTGTAGCCAGTTATATTAGTTTCGCAAAAAGACGGGAAATATGGGTTAAAAGATAGCCTGGCTCTTCCAAAGGTAACACAATCCATCTCTCTTAAGGTCACTTGTATCTTTTTTATTAAGTCTGTCCAAAGTTATGTCTAAATACAACAAACTAGTTCTGTATGATTTATTCTTGGGGGGGAAATGGATAAACTGAAGGAACTAGAAGACATTTTTATGCAATTAAAATGACTGATTTGCAATTGCTAGGTAGATTTAAAAAAAAAAATGAAATCTAAGTTATGATGTTCTCAGGCATTTTTATTTAAGCATAAAATAATAATGCCTTTGGAGCATATGTTTATTGTGAAATAGTGTGTGAATTCAGAAAAATCGATGAACTCAACAGTGAGTGTCAGTGCTGCACCTCATCAAACACTCGATCTGGATATTAAAAGTTGTGACAGAGCGTGCCACATAGACAGACAAAATTATCCTTTGCGCGAGTGGCAATTGCCTGTAGCCTGCATTGTCGTGTTAGCAGGCTAATGTTAGCACGTTAAGTTAGCTCGTAGCTTCACATTGCAAATATATTCACACGGAATGACTGATCTGAAAACGCTTATGTGACATCCAAATAAGCAGTGAGCATATTATTATTCTTTTATGTAGTTCTTAACTGAAACAGCTTTATACACAAGGGGAGGAGCCGGACGTCCCGTCCATGTGACCAGGATGTGAACACAGCTCCAACAATGTTACTACTTTGAATGTACTTAATAGAGTCTTTTGAAATCATCAGGATTAAAACAACATGAGCTGGCAGGCAGATGTTGTTACCCTCAAACAGAGCGAGGCCAGTTATTTTACCACTGCTCCTAGTCTTTGTGCTAAAACAAGCTAACCAGCTAGTAAAATGTTATTTATTCCAGAACAGACATGAGTTTTTTAATCACTATTAGCAAGAAAGCATTGGGCGCATGTAAACCTCATAGTATTCATATCTGTCTATCATAGATTGACTTACATGAAGGCTTTAAGATGGTAAAATCATCACTATGTAGGAATTCTAACCACGCTGTACATTGCTCGGCATTCTGGGAATTGAAGCATATCTACTGTGGCCAACAGTCCTCCTGAGAATACAACATGCCCAGGGCATTGTTTAGTTTGAAAAATCCTCAACAAGAGCTTTTGCTGAAATCTATTGGTCCCCCCCCCAACCACCCTTCTCCCCAGCTCAATGATGGGATTGACAGAGTGTGTGAGATAGAGAAAACAAGAGAGAAAGCCTTGACAGCGTCCCAGACAGTCAATCCCCTGTGACCCCCGTCCACTGATAATTTACTTTTCAGGAGGTGATGCGTCTACCGAAGGTTACAATTGATGTGTTAAAATATTGATAAGGGACATTTTATAAGCTTGGGAAGGGGAAGGACGATTGACCCCACACAGGGGCTGAGAGGTTGGATAGAGTGCACGTAGTCTGCTGATGCTGCTATCACTGCACTCTGCGAACTAATACCAAGTGGAATATCTGTTTATTCTTCACTATACCCTCCCTAAATGGCTGAAACACAAAGCCACTGTGAAATGTGGAAGTGCTTCTTGACAAACCGTTACATCGAGCCCACCTGTCAATCAGGTCAGCTGCGTGCCTTATTGTGAAAAACTCTTAATTGAAATAAAAAAATCTAAATTTGATCGCTCCACATATATCTTTCTGACCTTTCTCACTGGCTACAGCCCAATCAGATTCCCCCAGAACTTCAGGTAAAGGAATCCTGAATGTACCTAAAAGGAAGACTAAATCAGGTGAAGGGTCATTCAGTCTGTGGAACAAAGTGGTACAACGGGAGCTCTACACACACACACACACACACACACACAGTTAGACATGCACACATACGCAGCACTGCTCTCTTGCGCTGGCTCCACTGATCCTGTCTTAGCCCTGTAACACCTCTCTCTGTAACTACACCCGAAGCCGTCACAGAGGGGGGATCACTTCGACTCCCATTACTCCTCAGTGGCATTCATACTGAAGGCGAAGCGTCACAGGAGCGTACATATCTTGCGTTGAAAACAGGTCTGAATAGCGGTTTTGATAACTTAGCAACTGCTAGTCCCTAACGCCTCTCCGGCTCCACCATTTTGTCATTCCATAAATACAAGACGGCAGCAGCCACAATGCCCAACTCATGGCTTTAAAACGAAGATCCACACAAGTTGTGATGTTTAAAACATCGTTACATTTGTCTTTTTCTTCTGCTTTGGTCTAATGACACTGGTCATGAGAATTAGAACTCTACAACCTTAATCTTGATGAAATATTAACATGAAAGAAGTGGATCGAAACACTTTTTTTCCCCCCCAATTAAAGATTTTTTTTCCAAGCCAACCCAGACAGTGACGTTAGAATCTATCAAGCAAGGCCTGGAAATTTTGAAGTGCAAATGTGCAGACAAGGTAATATTGATGGCCATGCTAGTGACACATGTGGCCTGGGGCTAGGTCAACTACAGTGAGTCCTTCATAGTAATGCCTGCTCTACAGGGACCCTCGGACACATGCCTCCGCCCCCTCCAGCCGTTCTGCAGCAGCCAAAGCCCACAATCCCTCGCTGATGAGTCGTAGACGCCGCCTCCTTTGTCCACCGGCCTTGTGGATCAGGAAGGTGTTACTCTAGCTGTCAGACGGAGTGAGCAATATTGACTTAAATGGCTTGACCCGACTCATCCCTGATGGCTCTACCTTTACACCCCAACCTCTGAACTCCTCCAGCCACTACATCATTCTCGTGGTGCGTTCACAGTCGAGCTGGAAACTTGCCCAGTCTTCCCATTGCGTTGCCCCCTGTCCAAATAAATGAACCACGAGAAGAGAGGGCGAAGGCAGAAAACAGTTTAATTAACCAACTCAGCTTTCAGAGGCATTGAATAGCAGCAGGTTGGGTTTGGTGTCCTTAATCAGAGAGGTGAGGTAAACAGTTGGCTTAGTGTTCTGCCATGAAAAAATAATTTCTCACTCTTTTAAATAAATGATTATTTGATTAATTACCCTGACATGAGACTGTATTTCACTTCTTTGAAAATGTACCTATATCACCTGAAGAAGACATATTAAAGTAACATTTACACACTATAATGCAGGTGTAAGAAAAGGTGTAATTACTAATAACTCAGTTAACACTTCAGATAACGGCCCAATTAATGCCCGTTAAGCACAATCTGAAATCTCACCTCTGCTCTCTCAGCATACTGACAGTGCTGTGTGAAGACGATGAGGAGTTGAAACATGACAGAACATGAGTTTCCTCAGAGTTTCTTTGGTTTTTACGTTAACCTGAGAATAATCAGAGTCCTGCCTCTCAAAACTGGAAATGTTGAGACATTTTTCACAGTCAAACGCGACTTTGGAGGAAACAAGAAGACGATGGGCTAACGATGGGCAGGAGAATCAAACCATCCTAAATATCATCATCGTCACCGTTGCCATTGTCACCATCACCTTCTTTCTGTAATTCAACACTCGCAACATTTATCCATACACTGCATTCATAACTGACCTGTTATGCAACGGGGTGGAGAGATAGTCTCAAGACGATAGAGAACTGACCTGTCTTACTTACAAAATTATGTTTATTTTATCTTTAAAGGCTTTATATGTGATTTTTCACACTTTAATATAATATAAATCAAGTATATCCTCTAAAAATAACTCTGTGAGTCATGACTGTCTACAATGGGTGTAACACCCGAGTCCCACTGTCTGTGATGTTTTCAGAGTTTTTTTTCTGTATGTTGACATAGCCGGCCCGACGGCTGACTCCTCCCCTCGAGTATAAAAGTTGTTTAATTGAGGGACTAGAGAAAAGAAGAATAACATACTGTACTCACTGCTTAACTGTGTTTCTAGATCACGCTCATTTCGGGTAAATTTACATGCAGTGTGAAGATACGAGCATAATAAAGATCGCTAGCATTAGCATGCTAACACAACAATGCAGCGTGAGTTGTTTTGGTTTCATGCTGGTGCTCTGCTGGATCAAAAAATCGCATATAAAGCCTTTAAATTACAATACGATCATTGAATAAACTGCTATATCATGGAGGAAACACTCCGTCTTTGTCATCGACTTTGAACAGATTTGGGACATAACACACTCTGACATCTGCTGATGCAAATATAGTCAGATAAAGTTAAAATTTCTACATTTCAATAAAACACTTTGTAAATACTGGGTCTTTTAGGGCATCCAGTCTCACTTTGTCTCTCACAGTGATTCCTACGTCTGTTAGTAGTTTGGTGGTATGTATGTCTTCACAGTTTGCAACTTGTATTGCAGACTGAATTTTCTAAGTGTTGACAAAGAGGTCACCTTAAATCCTTTATAGATATAATTACACCCCTGCAAGACTTAATAGTTTGGGTTGAATTCAAAACCGCCTATGTTAGAAATGTAGATCAGAACGCAACAAATTCATACGAATGGTTTTCACATTGTTGATCAATGTTGTACGACTGGTTAGAGCCTCAACTCCCCTTGGGTCTCACTTATGACTGTTTCTTACACACAAAACGGGGCCTGAAACTGGCGTCCACAATGACCTGCACCAATGAAATCTTTAGTTTTGACAAAAAAATCATCGTCTTTCTGAGTTACTCACATTTCTGAACATGTGAAGGGTCTGTAAACAAACATACTGTAGCACCTTTTCTGTGACTGAATGATCACAATATTCATTATTATACAGGAATTACAAAACACTTCTTTTTAAGGTGGCATAACGTTTAGGTTGGTGATTAGAAAAACTCCCAGAAAACATACGTCTATGCAGTACTTCATGTTTTACAAAGACCTTAGAATCAAATTGAAAAACAATTCTAAAGCTAAATAATATTTATTTGTTTAGAAATTAACAGCATTATTAGTGCTTTCAAAACCTAAAAGCATGGTAATTATTTAGTCAACTTTCAGATCATTTCTTCTAACTGTGGCTTCAGGATGTTATTAGTGTCCAGGTGTGGGGTTTACCTTGTATATTTAATCCTTCTTTCACCTCATTAGAGGCTCGATTTGATAGATTTCTTCCTTTCCTCCTTCTCTTTCAGGGCCAACAGCATTTAAGAGCTGCTGATAATAAGCTGCAGTATCTCAGGGATGCCCTGCAGAGACTAAGCAGTGCATCTTTGTCCCGTAACTGACGAGCTGTAAGAGGAGTATGCTGATAATATAGATGATCAAAAACGTCCCACGGATCCTCTATTCTGTCAGACTGCGGCTCCACTGTGGGACATTAACGTGGCGAGCATGTCAACATGGTCAGATGAAAAACAAAAATAGCTCTGCATGTAGTGACAGTGATAATGACACATAAATTGGCGAGGCTTCTCTGTTGAGGGGCCATCTTCTCCTTTACAGAACACATGGGAGAGGGAAATTGTGACAGAATAAATTGGACATCCAAAGTGATATTAACACTGCTTTACTTTTGAAGTTGCTGCACATATGTAATATCAGTTGACACAAAACAGACAAGACAGGAACATCACAGGGATGTATGCACAGCACACTGATATACAGTATATATATATGTGTGTATTTCCTTGGTGATAATTTGTATTCTTTGCAGCAGAGAGTCAGATGATGCAGGAGTGATATTTTTCTGCTGGTGATGTGGAAATCACCTGCAGTGCTCCCACAGCTATTCACTATATCTAACTGATGGGCTGCATGTGTGGACAAGCATGGCTTCAGGGTCCAATAATTGTATCCTTGATGTGTCAAAACATTATATTCCTGCAGTATTGTGGCGAGCCGGAGCCGTCATGCTTCCTGGTGAAAGGTAGAGTTTAGATGTGCCCGAGCTTGTGAAAGCCTCGGGTCTTTTTGCGGCATGAGCTAATTGTGTATATTATCACACATTTTTGGTCTCTGTCCAGTCCACAGCAGCAGAAACAAGCAGGACGCCGATCAAAACCATTATTCCCAGGTGTGAAAAGCTGTCACCTTCGCATGTCACCTTTGCATGTGTCACTTTTGTCTCCCTGCCTTGTCCCACTTACTGGCCCATTTTGCCCGGGCAGGTGAAATATGTGCCACCTGCCACTGCTTGCCCGTCTGGCCGTGGGATTGATGGAACACGATCTTGGAGAAGGTGATGCTAACTGACAGGGTCTTTACATCATTCTGCGTGGAAAAAAAAAAGGGGCAATGACCATTAATCAATACTATTTTCACGCATTGAGCAGAAAAAGACAGGGCTGATTCTATTTCTGAAACCTTGCCCTTTACCTCTCCCCTGTTACTGTAAACAAGCAGAAAAACTGAAGAAAAAACAATCAATGTGAGATTAAGAACTTAACCACTTGTAGAAAAAATAAAGTTACATATAGATTTAATCCTGTGTGACAGAAATTACATAATGCATGGTTTTACACTGTGTGTCTCATATCTCATTACACTAACTATAAGCCACATTCACCTGAAAAGTCCAGATGAAGACTTAATATCAGGATATAACAGGCAAAGAAAAAACACATGGATTGACTGTAATACGTTCAAATAGCTGACAATATAGTAAGCACATTTGACTTTTGTTTCTTAAAGGAGCACCATGTAGATTTGGTAGTGAAATATAGAACTTTGAGAAGTGAAATAATTCTATGCTTTATTGTCTGAACTAAATACACAAACTTTATTCAAATGAAAAAATGGCTCCCTGGACAATGTTTGGAGCTAAATAGCTACCAGGAGAGTTACGAGAGTTAAAGCCACTGTTGCGGTCCCCCACTGTAGCATTTTCAAAAAGAGTTACAGGGACCACATTTTTTGTTTGTGAATAGCGTTATGAACATTTACCATAGAATCTGTACATTTCTCCATCTCTCGTATTGTTCTACCAAAACTCCATAGTGAACCTTTAAAGTTAGATCTTTGTCTTAATTCAATAAACTACACATGTTAATCTTGATCGCTGAATCTGCAGCTACTTTAGCTCCTTACAAACAATTCAGGGCTTAATTCTTTGCTCATAATAACTTTTCAGTTTCAGTAAAATTTGGCTGGTAGTAATTATAATGTGATATTTTGGATGAGAAATTAGATAAATATTCTTGCTAAGATTTGAATGTTTGCGGTGTCGTTTCTGTATTTTAGACTAGAGACAGCCAGCAGTTTCAGTTCAAACAGAAAACATCATCTAACATCACATTAAATAACTTTTATGTTAGTCCAGGTGTGCTATTGTAAAACTCTGCTTCTTATTTTTTGTTTATTTGGGCAGTTTAGGTTATTTATGACGACATTACTGGCACAAGTTATTTGTACAATGTTGCTGATGAAATTGATGATTACTGAGCTCGTAATTCTCGCCTGATGACAGCAAATTCTTGTTTTGTGGTAAAGTCTTGTCATAACAAGCACTAACCAAGAATCCAGGCAATTTTATGCTACATTTCATCACTGACTGACCCATAAACCCTGCGCTGAGTGCAGGGAGCTAACTGCCACACCCTGTTAAGTAGAGGCACGCACTGATGGGTGCCAACTTTCCGTTCAGACCACAAGCTCGTATGCATTTACCCTTCCTGCTGACAGCCAGAGTCAGGAGCCTCTCACTGATACTTCCTGGCAGGTCTCAGCCTTGAAAAACCCCACTTAATCCTTAAAGAAATGCCATTAATGTCCTTTAAAAGAAAAAAAAAAAAAAGAGTCCCACATCTTTCATTTCATGAATCTAATGTTTGGGTTCAAAGTGAGTGCTGCAGGAAGTGAATTGCAATCCTGAGCAGAATCCAATCTGTTGATTAATCATCTAGCGTTACAGGCAAGATGACTTCCGCTCCAGCACACCGTTCATGGAAAAGCTTTTTTCATGCTTTATTAAACATAGAGTCATTTTGATTAGTGTGGAAAGATACTTTGAGAGGCACAATGACTAAATCAGACCTGTCAGTGGCTTTTACTCACTGAGGGGATGATATTGACAAGACAGGCGGAGGCAGCAGAAGAGGTGGCTGCCCGGGGCATAGCAGGGCTCCGAGATAGGTAGTTTAGAACGGCATTATCTAGATATTAATGTGTTTATCCATTCAAAAACTAGAGGGGATTCACCTTTTTATAGGTGCCTTTTAAATGTGTCTCAACACGAGAGCCGAGAGACTCTTTCTTTTTTACGTTTTCCCGCGCAGTCAGAACCTCAAAGAATGCTTGTGAGAACAGAAAAAAACACAAACTGACACCCTGCCTTAATATTTGCCATTCCAACAATCAATCAATCCTCCAACCACAAGAGGGCTCGACGTTTATGGGTTTTGCTCAGTCAGACGGCTTGACTGCTTACTATCGATTCACGCCCCAGCCTCAAATGTCAATACCGCATCTTTTGGCTTGTGTCACACACACACAGGGGGGGGGAGAAAAAAAATCATCTTCATTGATCACAGCGGTCGGTGAGCAGGTGGCTCTCTTGCCGTGTGCCACAACAATTGGAAACACCGGTTGGTACCCTTCCTGAAATGTTAGACAGGCAATTCATGGTCCAGTAGGTCACCTGTCAATCGCCAACAACCGTTTTTGAAGACACATCTTCACTGACCTGTGGCCACCATTAAGAGGGACGCTACACGAACCCCCACCTGCACACACAAGGGTGTACACGCCTCAGAGCACACACTCATCCAGCGTATCTGCTTCAGTTAAGATGGGGAGTTTCATGTGTTTAGTGAGAAAAATAGTCAAGAAAAAGAGCATAAAAAGTGTGTGTTTTGTGATGAAAAGTCAAGTGAAAGGTCAATGTGAAGGCTGCATGCTGGAAAATGTGTTCAGTGGTTGGTATGATTCTACTTAACTTTAGAAGAAAATCTATGTTGTTTTGTAGTCGGACTGAAACATATTTAAAATGTACTGAATGTCTGCCGATGGTAATTTGAGGTGCAGCTCAGAGTAGGGGGAAGACATTTAAATGGCTTTTTGAATTCATACATAAATGAAAACAGCAACATAGCTGCTGTATGTCCCATATTTGTTTTTGCAGTGATGTAACTGTGAATATTTATAAGAGGGAAAAAGCAGAGCAATTCTAATTTAATACACAGTTTACTTAGGCTATTATAATCATCCGGGCAGAGTCACTGAGGCATTAGCAGATAAACCGGGGACAATTATTCAATTTTCTGAATGCTAATGGACGTGAATATGATGAATGAAAAATATGATGATGAATTAAACATTAATGCTGGGCCTGTTATTGAATCAAAACTAAGTTCACTAGAAATCGGAGTGACAGTGCTGCAAATTTGATAGTCTCCTTTAATTTGGGAAAGAAAAACGTATAATAATGTTTTTGAAATGTGTCTTTCAAAAACCCAAACAAAACTTCTGAGGAACCAGAGGGAGGATGAATTATAAACTGGATTAAAATATGTGTTTTTATCTCATAGATGTTCTAAAGATGGACAACTGGCCTCAACCCCCCTCCCTTTGTTCAAAGATGAAGCCAGTATCCCCTCCACGATGGGCACAGACATCGACATGGACATTATCGGCTGGAAGAGCCGCTGCATTGACGTCATGCCGCTTCACCTAACATAACAAAACACACCTTTAACTTACTGATTAACGACAAAGATCCTTCAGGTTGGTTCAGTCCGCAGCAGAATGGATTGTTGTGTCAGTTTGAAGCAGGTTATTAAGAGTCTGAAGACTTGTGTGTTGGTGTTTGTTACGTTTCCTCTCCTGATTTCTTCTCTACTCTGGTAATCCGGTGCACAAAGCAGTGCAGGAGCCTTATGTGTCAAGAGAGCTGTCAATCACAGCTTTTAAAACCTTTTTAAAGCATCAAATAACACATTTAAAAGAAACTTCTCAAAGAGGGATGATATTTGAGTGTGAATCAGTGGGATTATAATCATCATGACGAAACCAGTTTTGAGTTTTGAGTTTTAAAGTTTGACCCATGACTTCTCTGATAACATGGAGGAGGCCACATGTAGTCACTGCTTCTCTCTGTGTGTGTGTGTGTGTGTGTGTGTGTGTGTGTGTGTGTGTGTCAGAGTGGCTGTCAGGGGGCTGAACCCATTTTCTGAGTAAAGTACTGTAGGGGGTTAAGAGGCGATGGCTGTGGCTCAGTGTTAGAGTCGTTGTCTCTGAAGGTTGAGGGTTCGATCCCCAGCTCCTGCAGCCACATGTCCGTTGTGTCCTTGGGAAAGGAATCAGCCCTTATGCTATTCCCCTCTCTGTCCTTCCTTTTCCTGTCTCTCTTCAGATGTCTCATCAATAAAAGCAGAAAGGCCATAAAATAATCTTAAAAACTTGCCTGGCAAGTAAAACAGGTTAAAAGGATGACTTCAATGTACTGCTGCTCTTAGGGTGTTGTTGTATGACGGTAGGTACCTTCGTTCAGACTTTAAGCTGCTAGAAGATCATCTCACTATCAACAGCCTCTACGATCACTCTCTACATTATTTGGTGACGTTTCCGTCTCGGGTGTTGGCCAAGTTCTCTCACTTCACGATTCTAAAAAGGCAGAGACGGGAGACAAAGAGCCTCCTCTTCCTAATCATCATGATAAACGATGAAAGCACTTTTCTCTTCCGAGTGTCATTCTCTCATGGAGAAAATCTTTTCCACTTTAGATTGGGCTGTTTGAAGTCGCTCTCTGTCTTCTTGTCTCATTAAACATAAAAAGAATAAAATAAAATTCAAATGAACTGTTTACCCTGTTACTTTAAAATGTGTAATTTACCCTCACTCTGCGCAAGAACTCACAATTACGGTGGGTTGGCTCTCCCACATGCGTTTAGTGTGTTTTCTATAACAAACCCCTCTTAATCATTTCACAGATCAAAGTGACACTGCTGAAGAATTTTAAATATTTAAATCTGCACTATTCAAATCTTATAGAAGATCAAAGAATTTGGCTTTAATTTCAGGAGGCGCAGTGCCAGTAGATACAGAGACATACACAGAGATGCACACAAACTCCAATTAAAGATTGCAAATTTCCACTGAATCTCCATATTATTTTCATATCTGAGCAGGCCTCGCACCGGGTGCATCTGAACCGCTGCAGACGAGGCGGCTACACGCGTAATTGATTATTACTGTCGGGCTTCAGATGTAATGTGGATGACAAGTGACTTAAAAGTACATGTCATTTATGATGGGATGACTGTTTCGGGGGGGAGCACAACACAAATGTATATAATATGTTATATGAGAGAGGTCTTCTATATGGATTTGTACGTTTTCACTGGTGTCAGGGAAGCTGTTAGTTTAAAATGGAGCAGCATTTTAAAAACAGCCATTGTTTACTCCAGAACTTTTTTTTTTCTGCCCGGCCATGGAAAAAATGTTACTTTTTAATGTTTTTTTTTCACTTATTGAACTCAGCATAAATGATAGGTAGGTTAATTTTCTTAGAAATTATGAAAACTGTTGAAGTGTTTTTTATCGTCTCTAAAAGTTTGAGAGCTTTAATAAAACTCTAAATTTACATCAAAACCCAGCAAGGTTTGGGGTTTAGATATTTACAATTTTTTTAGCTGACCAGGACCTCAAGCTTGATCCAAGGGAAACTTGACTTGGTGGAAGATCTTGAAGACGTTTCACCTCATCCAGTGGCGTGTCCAGAGGACAACCATCCATTTCATAAACTAGACATGTTATAGTTATTACAAAATGTGGTTGTGCTTTGTTCTCCCTCATGTAGGGGTATGTCAACTTTTAGGGGCCCAAGTTCCTCTACAATAAGTTCTAAACTAACTGGTGGACGGAGTTAGACATTTAACCCTCTGTTCAAATCAGGACTCACATTAGGGTCGTTAGCTGACCTAGTTTTCGCCTAGAGTCGTTGACCTACCCGGTCGTCTGTGGGTCGTTGGGGTCAAATGTGCCAACGCAGGACTGGGGCTTCTGTTGTGGCTTCTGTTGTGGCTTTACCATGACCTGGATGACTGAGAACCTACACAGATAACCAGGACCAATGTAGGTGTAACCAAACCATGTAAATGATGTCTGATTGGGTAATATAAAAGACTTATACTAATGACAAAATCCTTCTAAGTACCACATTTAGCAATATGTCTGAATACTGCAACATTATTATATACAGTACACAATGTTTCACAAGATGCTTGCCATGTAGTCATTTCTGATCATGTCATCTGCTGACAGTCTGTGCAGTGACCCAACTAAGCAGCCAGATAACCTGATTTACCTTCAACCTGATTCATTCTGCATCCAGTTGTATGGCTGGATTCCCAGAATATTCAATTTATTTATTTTTAAGAAAATTCTTTATAATGTTGTCATGTCAGTGCTGATAGGAGCTATCAAAAAGATCAAGAGTTTCACATTTTATCCAACAGGAAGTATCCTGCTGTTCATAAACCATTTAAACTCTAGTGGTTTTTGCCTGTGTTTGAATCTGCACTGCACTAAAGAAGAGAACAATGCACTCGTTTTACTCTGCATGTTATAATGAATCCATGTACAGTGACTTCTAAATAAAAACATTCAAAAACCTAAGATCATCTTATTGATTATGTATTATTGATATGTATGTATGTAAGTAATAAAGTAATTTTATAGTAGCTCCACCTCTGCCAGCTGCAACAGAAAAACTTCATACTGACACGATTCATTGCAGCCTTACTCTTCAACTTATACAGCTGTTCTTTTCCTAATACATACGTCATACTTCAACACCTTTGTCTCCAATGTTCTCTGGTCTATCACCTGAATATTGAATCTTTGCCAGGTCAAAGGCAAAGCAGAAATTCTGACCTGAAAATCTAGATATTGCAGTTGTACTATAACGGTATATCTCAGAGGGACAAACAATAAGATAAAGGCTTAGTGTGGTGCAGTAGGTAAGTCCTTTGATGGATTGTATGATATCTTAATACTGTAGATTACAAGAGTAAAGGTTTCAAAGGGATCCCCTCAATGTGCAGACAGAACTTTCACTTTTTCAATAGTTTGAATAATCAGCCAGCTTACTGTCATACTTTTTTTCTGAGAGGCTGCTGTCCGTGGTCCTGAAGTCTGTTTTTGAGAGATCACTTTTAAATTCAGTAAAACAATGGTCTCTCATTGTTTTATAAAGCCTGCCATTATTGTTTCTCAATGAGTGTTTATAGCTTGGCTGTCTCCTGTGCTTCAGTTTTCACTGTACTGCATTCAATGACTTCAGACTGTTGTTGTTGTGAGCCATATTCTCATAACTCTATTTATATTTATAAAAAACACATATTTGTTGGTGTTGTTGTCATTATGTTTTTTTTTGCATTGTTTTTGTTATCTTAATGATCTCTGTGGGACATTTTTTCTTTAAAAGCATTTAGAATTTACAATTTGAGTTCATTCACCTCAATTTTTTTTCAAATCTTCTTCTGTGAAATACAACCCTGAAACCAAACGTGTACTGTGAATGTACAACTTATTCAAATTAAAACATGTCAATCAATGCACAATCCTTAATGTAGATACTGTAAAACTCTACCTCATGTTTATTAACCCATCTGTCACATATGTTTGATTATCATGTTTCATTCTGCATTTTTGCACTACTCACCACTTCACTGTTGTCTTATTTGGTCATGTAGATATTAGTATTTGTTTTCACCAAAGTCAAATTTCTTGTGTGATCTTTTGTGATTGTTATTCTGAAATTTAAATGAAGAAGACGGTACACCTACAATATGAGAGGTATCATGAAATACACACAAGGTGGTATCTACAGCAAAACAACGTTTTATCAACACTTTTCTTTAAGTAGCTAAACGACAAACTATTTGTGTTCTCCTAGATCAAAGGTGTCAAACTCAAGGCCTGCGGGCCACATCCGACCTGTGGTGCAATTATATGCAGCCTGCGAGATACTATCATACTTCTATCATAACTAGCTCTCTGGTATATAGCACACATAACCCTCAAACTACAAATTCCAGGATGCACTGCAAAAACCGGTGTGCCAATCAAGACTTGCAGCTACAGCTCCCCCTCCCTGCTGCTGTTTCAGTGCAGCATACCGGAGCGTCTCAGTTAGCTAACACTTCAGCTTAAGATACGGACTGTTTGATCATGGACATGTTTGATGCAGGGAGAACTTTCAAAGACAAGCTGAGCCTATGGGAGACCCCGATGCAGGAAGCTAACTTTGTGCAACTTTTGTTTAGCAAAACAATGACAAACCAGGTCTCCATCACTGTGTTCCCAAACGCACAATGTGCAGATTAACTGAAAACATCTGGCACTGAGGTCTCAAGGTGATTTTCCAGCTTGTCGCTCAGAATCTTAATTATGAACTTGTTATGAAAAAAGCCCCTGTACACATCCAAATGGAGCTGATGAAACTGTAATGTGATGGCACATTCCAGGTCCCACACTTCATTCCTGAAACAATGCCCCAACTTTGCCTACAACACAAGCTTAACTCCCCGGTCCTAGATGATTTAAATCAGAAACTAAAAGGTTTGACAAGAGAAAGATTTGAAGGCAGATTTGGATATTTACTGATACTTTGTGTCATGAATACATTTCAGCATTGTCATAAGTGACTGAAACAACTTTAGAATGACACCTCTGCTACAGTATTTCATCCCCTCCATGTCTCTCGTGTGTCTTTTATTTTTAGAGAGTTGAGAAACCTCCAGAGCCACTGCAGAGTCTGTTTTGATTCAACACACACAATCTGCGTCTCATTGACGCACATTAGACCGGATCGCTGAGGTTCCTGACTGAGATAAGAGACTCATCGTCTTTTTTTTGTCCAGTGATCTCACAGTCCCCCTGACTATGATGGAAGATATTTAATCTCCTCTCCATCACTCTCACCTTCACCTCTGCTCTGTTTCTGTTGTAGCAGCACTTTGGTACTTTCTTTGCCCAGGGTCTGCTCCGAGCCTCAGGGAGATCAGCTGCTCCGAGATGCCAGTAACATTTAACATGTTCTGCAGAGAGGTGGTTACAAGACTTTATAAGAGTAGATTGAATATAATTAGATAACAAAAACAGTAGCTGCACTGGGAAATTGTGGTTGGAGCCGCTATGGAGGGGCTGCTAACAACACAGCAACCAATTACAAATGAATACTACATGAACTTGATGAAATAATCCCAGGTATAGAATCTAAATGGTGTTGCTAAATGTATGCAAGCACATATAATTCTGTACATTATGAATACAACTTTCAAATATGAGTAAAAAATAAATAAAAAATAACTACTTAAATTCAAAACAAAGTCACAAGAAAAAGCATCAACAGAATATTCTGGTTTTAAGCAGAAAACAGAGAGGGAACTTTTAGCTAGCAGCTGCAGCTAACCGGAGGCACACAGCACATAACAGACGTAGCTTACTTATAGCTAACAAAGATAACTCTCAGTCTTAATGCAGCACGTTTACACTGTCACCCCCCTCATTGTCTTTGTTATCCTAGCATCACCATATCGCCACCGAGTTAGCAATGAGCATCTCCATCCCTAAACTTCCAGCAGTCTGTGGTCTTCAACAGAGACATTTTCAATTATGACCCCGTTTCTTATTGAAAACGAAAGTGATGCAGTCCATCAGCTGTTCAGCTGATATTTAACACTTGGAGAAACATTTATATTCATTGTTCTATTTGATCTTTACTGTAATGATTTTCTAGCCCTTTGTAAATTATTAACGTATATTTCTGGTAAACACACAAAAAAAGAAATGGACAAATAAGAAAATAGAATATGAAATCGCTCAACAGGCCACAGGTGTGAATAGTAAGGCCCTGTGTCCACCTGGCTTTGTTTCCATGCTGAAAAGCGCTGTCTGTGCAAGAGCGCATGAAATGCTCCACGTCCGTCCTGTCTCTATGACAACAGTCTGTTGACAACGGCCGCTGTATGACCGACACCGCTCCGTTACTTTTTACTGCATGTTTTATATTTGAGATAGTTTATTTCCCGATCAGACACAGAGCAAAGATGATGTGGGTACAAGATACGATCCGTAGGCGGCAAAAATAAGGGTAATGTCATACATTTTGAAAAGAGCGCCGGTGATGTCAACAGCGCCTTTCTGAAAAGTTGAAAGACTTTCAGCATAAGCGCTCGACAAAAATGTGAAGCGCGCAGAAAAAAGACGCTGGGCACTGCGCTTTTTCTCCAGATGGTTGACTGGTTCTTTTAACGCTCTCTCCTTTATTAAATCAATTGAATAAAGACGCTGACGCTCAGAAAACAACTCCAGGGACCTGATCATTAATTATGTCACAGGTACTTAATTATGTAAATTAAAACCAGACAATACCTTTTTATTTACCTTATATAGATTCATTATTCCCCTAAATATTCGTTCTATAACTAAATGACTGAGTGGGGCGTAAAACCACTCTGCTACAGTTGATAGTAAACAATGTGTGAGACGCTGAAACAGTTGTATTCTGCATTTGGCTTTGTGTAGCAAAAAATGAAGCGAGGATATACAATACAATCGGATCAATTGAAATAAACAACCCTGTTTAATTAGACAGTGACACGAATATTTGCCTCACAAAGTAATTGCAGATGTGTCCCCGTCAAGCTGTCTCATTATCGGTGCAAATTGGATGGATCTCCCCCAATCACATTACGACTGAGTGATCAAACTTCTCAGAAGGAAGCGCCGGAGCCTGCTGGCAGGTGGAATACCTCCGTTTTACTGAAAAGGTGGTCATGCAAATCAGTCAGCTGACACGGCGCTCAGAGGAGTTCCTTGTGAAAATTGAATTGAAATTTTCTAAATAACGGAAGCCATGACACCCCTTTGAAAAATGCAACAGTGAACAGATGGATGTGTGCCACCAAAAGCTCTCATTGCAGCGAGCTAATACTTTGCCTTTGACTGCGATCCTCGCTTGATGTTATCAGTTCATCCTCTTCTATTGTGTTTTTTTATTTTTTTTCCTTTCAGAGTGGGAGAAACATTTTCCCTGTGGATTGGAAGGTTTTCATGAGCAGGCAGATGGAGAAAATATTGTTGACATTAAACTGTTCCTCTTTAAGGGAACTGTTGTGACAAGGTGGAGCTCCCATCACTCGAAATAGCAGCTGTGTGCTGTTTACAAAGAGGCCCAGAGCAATGTTTGTTTCCATTGAAACGATGGCAACTTTTTCTGTCTTTGTAATGAAGGAGCTTCTGGCACTATATGTTTGCTCTCACATCTACTGTCATCACGATACAATATTTTTATAGCAGTAGTGTTAGTGCTGCTACCAATGCTGCTGCTGTTACAATAATATATTTAATATGATCACAGGTTTCAGTTGTTAATATATTCTTATCCCTGTTAGGGACTATATGAAAATGATTGAGAAGGGGAGGAGGATGAACCTGACAGCTTCCTGTTGTTGTGAAACGACCTGCATGGGCCACGGGTTCTTCTGCTTTAAATGATCCTGAATAAAAATAAATGTCATAGCTAGAGCCTCCATTCTTCATGAAGCTTCAGACTTCTGTCTTTACTCAACAAGGTTGTTATTTGATTGTGTTAATCTTGAACAGTGACATTTAGGGTGACCGTCAGTAGCAAACTACTACAGCAGATTGTAGTCTAATAATCTATTAAAGATGGATCCAATAAAAATATCATGTGGGAATCAGAGCTTCCATAACCATTTGCATGCACAGATTTGAGTAAAACTCCAAGAAATAACATCTCAATAAACAAAATAATCGATATGTTTTTCTCGTCTGGTTCTGCTCGAGGTTTCTGCCTGTGAGGAGCAAAATGTTACCCGGTGTTTTTCTGCTGGTGGATTAAGGTTGGGACTTTATAAATGATATAACAAAGATTCTAGTTTGGTCTTTTGTACAGATTCTTGAGATAACATTTGATATGAAATGGCATTATATAAATAAAGATTGATTGATATTTCCATTCATTACTGTTTCCAGGTGACACTCCTGTTCACTCAGACAAACAACAAATTAGCGAATAATAAAAAAAAAAACAAGTGCTGAATTGGTCCATTTGTTTTATCCTGAAAATGTAAGAACCTAATGATGTCCAATTTAACCATTATATGTAAATTTATTTTTTTTTTACCATAAAAATCCCATTAAGCAATCAAACCTGGTGTGTTTTTCAAACCAATAGCTTTTTCCTTTGACCTTAATCTTTAAAAACAATATTGACATTATTCTCCTCAACCAAGAAATAGTACGTAACCTTGTGCTGGTGCAGATGTATAGTGCATCATGTGTTTCTGTTAAGGCCTCTAAAACACAAACTTGGCTTTCTTGCTCGACCCCTCGGGAAGAGCCGCAATGATTTGTCAGTGTGAAGTCTCAGCCGGAAAGTCCAATCAATGAATCAGCCCGGGCTCTTAATTACTGCTCCTTTTGCCACTGTAAGGAGAAATCAATTATGTCAAGTATTCAAAGCAAGAGACAAGGCTGCAGCACACCACACAGAGCAGACACACTTCATAGAGCCTGCGTCACATCACATCTACAAAAGCCCTCTTCCTGGTTAACACAGCTCCTTCCACTCCACAGCATCGCTCAGCCGCTCGATTCAAAGAGGTTCTTATAACGACGAGAACATCATTGAAAGTGGCAACAAATGAAGAGGATGAATGTAGAACAGTCAATCAGATGTCAGTGACACGAGGATGCATTAATGGTAAGACATAATGCAGTGAAATTCCTCTTATATGTTACAGCCTTCTGCTTACTTAGCAACAAAACATTATGCATTAGTTTGAAGTCAATTTAGATGAGACTTTTATTTTGTAAAAAATAAGTTCATTTCACAAATGTCTTTCTTATTATTGTTTTTTTACACTCGCTTTGCTTTTGACATCTAAATTTGTTTTTAAATTCTTAAGTAGATTACATTTATACAAAGGTGATCATTTTATTCTGTATTCTGCACTGAGGTCATCAAGGTCATCCTAACAATAAACCTCAGTCCTTCTCTCCAGCCTCAAAACTGTAAATGAAAAGGCCTTCAGCTGCCGTTCCTCGGCTCTGAAATAGTCTCTAATGTCACATTCAGGGATCCAGACTTTTTTTTCTTGCTTAAGATTTGTCTGATGTTGTCCCATGTCATGAGAGTCCTCTCTCACCTTAACTGTATTATATCCTCTTGTTGGCTTTATCAGTGTTAGTTTGGCTTTCACTGGATTTTATGTGGGTTTATTTGAACATATATTTTTATTATTCTCCAAATCCTGTTAAACCATCTCAAGCATAGAGCGTCTTCGATCATCTCCTGCTGTTTTTAAATAAGTCTTTTATTCAAGCGACTTGTTTTGACTAATGCGCCCTCATTATGAATAACGTATCTGTAAACTGTCCTTTTCAATCCTCACGTGCATGTCCTGTGTATTTATTGATGCACCAGAGGAACTATGACATGCTGCATAGCTGCATACTCCTTCACATTATACTGTATATCCACAGATTATGTGATAATAAAATATAATGATAGAATATCAAACAGCACTGCTGCTACCGCTTTTATTGCTGTATTCTTCAATAAATCCAATTATTCATTTTGGAAATGTTATTTTTTGTTTGTTATGTTATTGGGCATGCCACTATTTGCATTAGACGATTAGCTTTGAAGGTTGGAGGAAATGTCCATTGCAGCTTGTATACACAACCTTCAAACTGGCCCCTCCTCCTGGGCTGCTTTGCGTTTAACCTCACTATGATTTATTTTCTTTGCCGCTACGTTTGTGTCCTTTATACCCTAATCGCATCCAATCGCTGAATTGTACCCACTCTTATACTCACCTGTGCGCTGTCATTGGCTGGAGGAAACACACCAGCCCCCTACCCAGAAATGTCCCATGTCAACCAAAACAAAACATACAAACCCGGGCGGAGGAAAGACTCTCTGCAGACACGGTCACCACCACACATGTATGAAGGCCCAGAAGTGATGATTGACATTACTTCTGTATTAGTCAAAATTTTATTTTGTAGGAAAAAGCTATGGACTCCATCTTTAACACAAACTCACAATAAAAAGTTGTGTGACTGAACTAAGCATTTCCACAACACAGAGTTAGACCCTCTAAAGTTACATTGAACTGAACATTTCAAATATAACTTTAGGGATATTGTTATTTTTTTTATCAGAGTTTTCAAGTAAAACAAATGTCAAATGTCTCATGCAACCTTTCCTCCTGCATGTCCGTAGACTTTCACAAAACAATCCAACATCTGCATAACCTGAGTCACATTTGACCTCCCGAAGAGAGTCTTCAGGTATAATAATACATTTATATGATGGTCGTATAAAAACTGGTCTCAAAGTTTTACTCGTATCCTCTCCTGTTAAATTCAAATCACACTAAATGTTTTATCTCCACGACTTTTTTTCTCTCTCCCTTATTAAGATTGTCTGTCTAATGGCTACTTTGCAGGCTTTTCTGTGGCTGCTGATGAAATTTTCATGACCAGTGAACTATTTCGCTTTCACATTAGAGCTCCACAAAGCCCAACCTGAGAGCACATGAAGTGCGTATCATCTTGCCTCATTAATGTATGTATTAGTCCTTCCAACATAGAAGTGGCCTCTGTCTTTCACGCTATCCACCATAAAGAAATAGTCTACAGCAGAAACACTTGTAAAGTGATCTCATCCTCTGGTTTTTCTCTCTCAGTACAGAAACTGTGGTTCAAATGGGGATTTTGTCTGCGAGCAGGAAGCAGGTTCTCTGTCAGTAGGCCTACAGTCAATCCAAAGCGTGGTGATAAATCTGTATTGTGGTACTTAATAAATTACATGTAGAGACAGCAATATTATTTGCCTTCCTCTCTTCTTGACCAGATCTGGCAAGGTAACATTTAAGCTTCATGGATATTGTCCTGCATTAAGCATGCTGGTGTTCAGGGGCATGTCCAGACTTTTTGGATTGGGGTGGTCCAACTGGGGCACTGACTTATGCAGATGTTGTATAAAGTCTGTGTGCACACACACACAAATAATTATATATTTATGATTATATATAATCATGATGACACATAATGATTTTAATTGATTTTCCTTTTTTCTCTCATCTTATCATATCTACTTTTAATTAGCACACGAAAAGGAAAAACAACATCTTCTCAGCTTAATCCTTTGAGGACTCAAATAGATAAAGATTGATGTCCATTGTCATAAAATAAAGTGGTTAAAAACTTGCCTGCAAACTCTTGCAAACTATCTTACTTGCAAAAATTAATTTATCTGAAAAGCTTTGCAAACAAAATACTGCTAGTTACTTCATGCAACTTAGACAGGCTGCAGGACTTTGCGAGTATTAATGGACTCATTAATTTCCTATGTTTATGCTGTCTTATGAAATAGATGTGGAATGTATTGATTTACAACCTAAAAGTAATAAAACAAACTTAACAAAACATGATACATTGAAATGTAAAGGAAATTACTAGCAGTCTGTGGTGACAACCAACATAGTTTATTGTAAAATAAATTCTGCCTTATTTGTCTGGCAAGGCAATTAGCCAATCATAGTTTAGGATTTGGGGTTGGCCAATCAGATGTCAAGGGGGCCCATGCCAACCCTGGCCACCCTTCTGGACACATCCCTGTTTGTATTCTTACAAATGTAAATGCTTGGTGATACTTGTGTAATATGAAGGGTCTTTTGCTTATAATGCACTATTTATTTGTTTTGATCAAATAAGTATATAATGTACTTCATGGGATAATTATGAGACGCCCCTAAATAGAGGGGTGATTCTTAAACATTTAGATTCACAGTAAGATATGATATTATGATAACTGTATTGTCTTACATATACTAATTGGCAACCCTGTCATTTTCATAAATGAACCCAGAAGGAACAACCATCAGGGTGTGAATGGGCAGATAGGCACTTTTCAAAGCAGCTTGCAATCAGTGTATGAGTGTGAGTGTCTGAAAGGGTGAACTTGACCTGTAGTTTATGCACACTTTGAGTGGTGGAAAAACTAAAAAAGTGATTTAAAAGGGCAGTCAACTGTCTGCATATTTCAGAGTGAAACTAAATCTGACCCACGCTGAAGCAGGTTATTACTTAATTACATTAAGCAGCCGACAGTAAAGTTAAATATTGTATTGGAACTATCGCAACTCATGTATGTCATAATAATGTTCTCTGCCTGTTTTTGTGCAGACTCCTGCAATCTCTTCCCGACTGCATAACAAACAACACTCAGAGAGACTAAGTATACCCTATGATAAGCTTTGGTGTGCATGAAGCAAAAACCCGCAGCCCTGACTCTGAAGGGGATCACTTACCAGGACCTGTCAAAGCAGGAGCACTCACAGTGAGATACCATGAGACTTACAACCTGCACAATGTATGTTATTGCACACTGGACAGGCCTTGATGTCCTAATACTGAATAACTACATGCATTAACAGGTACAACACGGTGTTGAACAATGTCTCAGTGCTGGCGGTGATAGCAGAGGGATATTCATCAGGATTAATGACAACAGACTGCACCAAATCCTAATGGAATCAATTATATGAGGAACATGAAAAAGTATCCAGCATTAACAATGTAAGTCATCATTAGCACATTAGAAACAATGGCGTGTAAGAGGGAAAATAGCATGACGTGTCACACTAATTGAATTAGCAGGTCTGTTAAACATGCATAAATAGTGAGAGCACTCTAAGGACAACAAGTGAAATCAAGGTAGAGATTCTCTTTGTTGTCATTTCCTTTTAGAGGGAGCTGTATCAGCCAGGTCTGCTCTCATTCCCCCTCAGCCTCTCTCTGCAGCAGCTGAGGTAGGTTATATATTTCTTCATTTAGGGGAGTAATGTTCCAGATTAAACTGACCTGTATGTAAAGTTGTGAGTAGAATTTGCAATATGTTCATGGATTAAAGGTTATGGATAAAGTAAGTTGCATTGTCTGTTAAATCATCCAAAAACATGATGCAGAAGTTTTGACTTTTAGACTCTCTGCTGGATACATCCATCATCTTTAGAGAATAATAACTCATGCTACGACCGCTCTAGTACTTCCATTAGAGCCAAATTTCCCCCTTAAACACAAGGCATGTAACGTCTAATGGGCACATTGCCATGTTAGTTGCATAGACTGCCAGAGTAGTTGCACTAAGTTTGTGACCTCTGAGCGAACAAACTGTGTAAAGTTCAACCCAACTTCAACATAGGCAGTCGTTCCAAAAAGCCTCAGCCTCTGCTGGCACCATCTGCCTCATCTGCACAGGCGACCAACTTTCCTTTAACACCAGCTACTAACAGACTTTTCTCCTATAGTGATGGACATTTTTCAAGGCAGGCGATTTGACTCCTTGCAGCCGTAAACACTCAGTGTTATGGGATTTTAAGCGCCCATAACTGCGTGCAAGAAATGCTGGCCTGACACCAAATGACTTTATTTCACTGTTGCGGAAAACATTTTCACTGAGGGGATAAATGATGTGAGTTTTGCTAGAGTTTTGGCATGCTCCAGTCATAAAAATAAGTATTTTCTTGGTTAGATGTTCTGATAAAATCAATCCTGATTAATATGAGCAATTTTGCCATTCTTGACCAATACAATAGATATGTTCAGGACATGGACAATAACAAGAAGAAGCTGGTGGACAATGCTAACTAGCAGCAAACCAGAGAGTAAACATGCAAGTGACTCTGGTGAGGTGAAAGCAACTCTTCCTCCTTGTGAAACATAGAAAACATTACAAGTGTTTCAAGAAGTTGGACTCTTCGTAGGTTCTAGGGTAATATGTTTGTTTATCTACATTGTATAATTTACAGTCAGAAATAAAGGTTAGGTGATGAAATACAATACCTCGTTAGCAGCCTGCTAGCTCATTAGGATGACCATGGTATCCCTCTTTTTGTGGGACTGTACAGCTTTTTCATCGTTTGTCCACAGTTCTCCAAATTGAGACGATGTCCAGCATTTGATTGGCTCTAGTTTTCCAAAATGCAGGACAGTCACTTTTCATAAACTTGGCTTTTATCCAATGGTTTTATAAAAAGAAAGAGAAGGCTCTCACCATGGCCTGTTTCATCTCACTGCTACAAAGGGTGCACCTTTTTCAGGAGATGATTTAAACTAAGACAACAAAAGGAGAAGCAGCAACAACAAAGTTGGAAACTATTTGGGGGGAAATACAACTTGAAGCAACACACACATGCGAGAGTCACAAGAAACGCTCGGCAGTGACCCATTAATACAAATGTCGATCTATTGATACACTCCTCCTGAAACCAAAACAGAGTTGCCCAACACACAAGATAACAACAGCTAAAATGAGTAACGTTCACCAATCTGTGCAGCGATCACAATCACACAAGTTAGCAGACTGCCTGGCTCCGGTAATTTTTCCAGAAATTGTGAAAGAAAGCGTCCACAATTAAGAATGTACTTGCATCTTCCTCTGTGGAGAAATGCACAACCTGCACAGTGTGTGCGACCAAACCAACCTGTGATAAAGCATTGTTGTTGATATTTAAAAGTTAATACTTTCAATAGAAATGTTTATTTATTTTTTACAGTATATTAATATCTAAACTACCTCTCTGCATTGCGGTAACATGTCCAACATTGTCCCCCACATTAGACCTGTTGGAACCAGGTCACCCTTTAGCTCAGTTTGCTATACCAGGTAAAGTTATGGCCTCAACCATAACAGATAACAGAAAAACTGTACACACACAGGAGCAGCTGTGGCCAAAATCTGCGTAACTTGATTATTCATGTTAGATATTTACGTGAAAGTTTGTCATGGTTAGTATGACAGAAATAATTTTTGAGCGAGAGTAGAGAGGAAGTTTTTATTAAGATATGACTTTCTTAAGATTAAGACAGACATTGTTTTTTCTAACATGTTCTACCTACATTTGTCACACTGTCTGCAGCTCAGACAGTGCTCTGTCCACTCGTAAATGTTGGTTTGTACTTTCCCTACCTCCAGTCATGCAGTGAATACGGACTAAAAGCAGTGATTAGATCTGTGTGTAATTGAAACTGCTGAGAGCATAAGTCAGGGATCACTGTTGTTTCTCCAAGGCTGCTATATTCAGCGCCTCTTACATTTGACCTCATGAGCTTTTTAAATGTATTTTGTCTTTTTTCTTTTTCTGTCCTGTTAATGCCTTGCTGCAAAACGAATCGCCCTTCAGGGACAAATAAAGTCAACATTGAGTTGAAAGTCTTTGATGATCAAATTATGACAGAAATCACAGAAGAGACAACTATTTCAGTCGTAATCTTGTGAGCATAGATGTGTCACAGATGTTCTGTAATACCTCCTCAAACAGTTAATTATATTAAGTTCAAAATTAATCATTTTCCCTCCTCAAGTTTTAGCTTTTCTTTTGCTGTCAGTCTTTCAAAGCAGAACTCAAGTGAGTCATTTAAGTGCTGCCGTTATAAATTTGAAGGATAATTCAATTTCTGTAATCCTTGATCATTTCAGGGAGACTCTGTCATTTCAAGTGTCTGTCGTGTGCAACCGATTTAGATGTGAAAGAAAACTTTTTCTCGTTTATTCCAGGTTTAGATACTCAGACAGTGTCCTGACCAGGAACACCAAGGCCTTATGGGTAATGCAGAGAACTCCATCACTCAAAAAGGGGAGTATTAGAGACACAAATAATTCATTCAAACCCAGTTAAGAAAATGCTTACAGGGTTAAATGCACTACTGAGTGCTCAAAGTGTGCTGATTTTCATTAAAGGGATATTTTACATGCATAATTACAGGGTTTCTAGCAGTAAAATAAGACTTTTTAAAGGAAAGATTAAAAGTTAGATTCATGAACGCAATGAGGTTCTGTCTTTATGAACTAAAATTCAGTATTCAAATTCATAATACATTTAAAAAGGTGCATTAACTGCAATGACATGAAACTAAAAAGCAAGAAACAAATTATTGATATCCATGTTTTTAAAGCATTAGCAAAACAAGACATTCAATTATTCATCTTTATGCATCTGAAGGATGCTTTAGGTTCAGATTTCGGTGAAATGCTCAAGCTCATATTGAATATCAAATCGATGTCAGGGCCGCCTTGTTTGAAGTGTTTCCATTTTATTGAGACCTTCAGAAGCACAACTACATCAAGCTTTCCCTCTCAGTGCTTTTCTGAGAATTTCTCATGGCATTGTTTTCCACAGAAAAGAAATGAATTACTGAAATGAATGTGGCTTTAAGCTTCAGACCCTCAATCACACACAGCTCCTCTTTCGTCCCCACACAGTGCCCATGGCATGCCCTGACTCGCTTTCTCTCTGACTTCCACCAAACAGTGAAGGCCGGGGCCAAAATAATTTGTATCTGTTCAATAAAACATTAAAGACCATCATGCCATGTCCTGCTCTCTTTCCCTCTCCCTCTCCCCTTCTTCCCCTGCTCTCAAAGGTCTTGTTAATGTTTCAAAACTGCACATAAGACAGACGAGCCAGACGATTAATTTGAAAGATACCCACAGGGCACCTGCAGGATTTTTTTCTGACTCCTCTTGCTTCTGTAGTGTTAACACCTAGCTTTCTTCAGAAATGAAGAGTGGAGGGGTGGCAGGCCGGGGAAGGGGGTGAAGGTAAAAAGTGTACAAAGTGTACCCTGCAGTTATAAAACAGAGCGCTTCTCAAAAACAGTCTTTTGATATGTGAAATACGCTGAAGCAAAACGGGATAAATGTTTTAAATGCAACAGATTTTTATTTGTAAGAAGTGTGACGATTCAAAATATCCACATTAAGAAACACATTGCTTTTTTTCCTCCTCTTTATGCTAATTCCACCTGTTTTCTGTCTTCTTAACATTCCTAATAGAGCCAGAATCACACTCATTTCAACTCTATTTATCTTCTTTTTAATTGGCTATAGTCCTATACTTTTCAACGTAATAAAATAAGCCTAGGATTATTCGACCTTATTACATTCAATTACCTTTAAAAAGAAGACATCACTTGTGGAAAAATAAAAAGTCTCAGTGTGCTGACTTGTGGAAAGCATCTTGAAATATTTAAGATGAATGCACAAAAAAAGCCGCAGAGAAATTAAATAACTAATACACGACTGGCAGGTCAGAGGTATCAGTATCCTCAAAAGAATTTTAAATAATCCAGTTTATTACTTCAGTGAGGCTTGAATGTGCCACGTTCTGCCTTATTGACATTGTCTGTGCTTCTCGGTTATTCAACGGTTCCTCTTTTAAAGCAGCTCTAAATGCTGAGCTATGAAAACTAATGCAGGGTGCATTCATTTTAGATAAATAGTTTAAGCTCGGGTGAATAGATGATTTATTTAAACTCATAAATAATTTCATCAAAATATCCCAAAGCACTCTTTGCCTCATTGTACATCATTTTCTAAGTATGCTGGATGAGCCCTCATTTATTTTCAAATATCACACCATGTCTCTTGTAAATATGTATACTGGTCTTTCTACTTATTTATTTTACAGATCTGATTTTAATATTTCATCCTCAGCATAAAGTTGTATTTGTTTCCAAGGGCATGATACCATGAAATAAATATCAGACGTATAATTCCCAGTCTTAACATATTGGAGGGCATGAATCATTTAAAAGAAACAGATTTTGTACATAAAGCCAAGGCCTAATTTTCGGAGCAGCGCAGTTTGAAAATGTTAATCAGTAAACTCGGTGTTGTGTTTCTAAAAGGCTGCAGCTTGACAGCACAGTTTAGGTGGATGACTGGAGGGTTGCAGGCTCACACCATATGGTGACAAACCTGCTAATGCCGCCCCAAGCCAAGGATTTACTGTGGATTGCTTTAGTAAATATTCCTCTTAAAAGTATAACGATACACAATACAGACCTAAAAGGGGGGGATTAACTGTTTGGAGTCTGCCAGGAATTTAACAGCCGGTTTCACCCAGTGATGCACTCACACTTCAGCAAAACACTGCAAAAGCACACAATAACAAATGTAGCATTGTATCTGAGCTATTAAAGCTTTTAATAATAAATGTAATGCCTTAAGAGTTAGAAACATATGCACATAATCTGAGAGGACATAGAAGTCAACATATATTAAGCTACATAACAAAGAAGTTGACTTTTCTGAGCAGTGAGTGGGAGGAAGTGTAACAGTACAAGCTAGCTTAAATGTCTGTGCTTCTCAGAGGCAGACATTTTTCCAACTACAGTATAGGAGGTTTTCAGACAATGAGTGGGCTGCCTAAGTGTTCACACATGTACAGCAAGCGAGTTACATCCTGCCTTGAGTAAAACACAACATCCATTTGACCACAGTGAGCCAGTGGCTGCTGCAAACTAATGAACTCTATAAGCAACACGCTAAAGCAGCTAAGCAGAGAAAACACACAGGCTAAACAAGTTTTCCTGTAAGATACTGTATGGAAGGTCATGGCGAATGACGAGAGACAGGTAGGTCATTTCCTGACTTGCCGCAAGTCAAACAACAAGACCTGTAAAGATAAGCAGTCATTGCATAGATATGGCCAGACAAGATTAGCCTAGCTTAAGCAGCAGTTAGCCTATCAGCACAATTAGCCTTTAAACAACTGAAAACTTTTCCACAATGCTAGTCATGTTCAGTGAATATAAACAGATTTATTCTATACCCTCATTTGTCTTAGTGACCAATATATAATAACGTTTTACTCTGGAAAAATGTACTTTCAGCTGACTGGTGGACTATAGGCTAAATGCTTATGAGATGATGACATCGGTTCTTAACCTCAAACCTAGTTGGTAATTCTGTACTGCCATACTTTCTTCCTTACAGCCAAAAATAGCCTATTGACCAAAAGTTTATCAACCTGTTTTATACGCAATTTCTATTGCTATTCTATCTACTCTGCCATTTTGTCAATTTTGCACTCTCTGAGGCTTGATTGATTTCTCTTTGCTGATCTTGATGTGTTCATGTGACTGTAGGGTTTTATGACAGAAAATCTCACCCCTCCTTCTTTTAGATGTGTAATGTGCAACTCACATTTCATCTTTGCTATTGAAAAAATGTAATAGGCTGTTTTGTCAGCGTTGGGTCAAAAGCCCTGTCTGACTCCTACCCTGCGCCAGTGTGACAGGCACATAAAATAATCATAAAAAATAACCTGTCTTTTTCCTGATGATCTTCGTTTTTGTACTATAGGTCACAAGGGGGCCATCTGTATGAATTGAGTTTTGTTACAATTTCAAAACTCCTCCCAGGAGCTTTAAGCGTCATTATACAAACATATCTTAGAATCGGTATGCCCAGAAATGAAAGCAGTAGTCTAACTATGAGTGTTGCAACACAACCCTGATGATCTTTTGGTCACATTTTAGAGAAACAAAGTAACTAAAGTTGAGAAACTTTTAATACGATTTTAATATCAAATTGACGTATGGAACAACTTCTGCTGCATTACACAGCCAAACCCTCAAGAAGGTGTTAATCATGACGCGATTGCCCTGAATTAAATCAGTTGCAGTTATAGCTCTATAGAGCATGTGCAAAAAATGAAATATTGGATATTTCCCAGGGTGTTACTTATGCTTCGTTGAGTCACTGAAAATCAAATATTCCAATGTTTTTTCCTGCCTCTCAGTCTAATGTGTGAGTGCTGAATCGTTGAAATCACAGCAAGATGTCCGCTGTGGTGTGGGACACAAGGAAACACCGTAGTTAGTGCAGTTACACCAGCAAGAGGAGATTAATGGCTTTCCTTCCAAAAGGTTTACCACAGAGCAATCGAGAAGTATCAACAGCGGTGAGACATCCTCTTCTCTGCCCCAGCACGCTCATGCTGTATGTGTGCTTATACTGACACAGAATCATTACATCCTATAGGTACTATAGCATTAATACTACATCCTAATGTCCAACATATACACTCTTGGCTTCAGCACTAGTTCTAACAGAATCCTATCAACTTAAATCAACAATCTGTATAAAAGCCCAGATGGATTCCCAAACAATTAGGTAAACACACAGGGACTATTTTCAGCTGTGGACTGATACATTTTTCTAGAAAAAGTAAATAAAAGAGCTGCTGGCAAAGATGTAATATGATTGTAGTCCATCGTGGTTGTTTAGCTGGGAGGGATAGTATGTAAAATTTGCATCAATCCTGTCACTCAAACAAAAAAACTCACCCTCTTTCACAATTTCTCAAAGAAAATCAGTTATTTCCTGCTGAGCTGAAATACTGCATCATGACTAAATGAAACAGGAACATAGTCTCAGTGACTTCACCCATTCGTTTCAGAAGAGACATTTTGAAGTCCAACGATGGTAGTCGCCATGTTGAAAATGCTCCCCTGACCTAACATCTGATTAATTTGGAAACAAGCAAAGAGGTGCAGCTGAGGCGGCATCCTTGCAAACAGGTATACCACACCAAACTGTCAGTCAAATTAACACGCCTCTGATTATGCACATGTATGCATAAATCCTAACTTGAATAACATCAAACGGATGAGCTACTAAGAAAATGAACCCCCTGTATAGTTTTTCCAAAAAATAAATGAGCAATAGAGACCAAAACGTTTTGTACTGGGAAGTAAACAAGTTTATTTCTACTGTAATGATCTGCATTCTAAAATGGTACTAATGGGCATTTCTTAGCTTTTCAAACCAGCCTCAAGTGGACACTCAAGGAACTGCAGTTTTGCACTTCTTCATTGGCTAACACAAGGGTAGCCCCTTTTAATAGGAAATAAGGGTTCCTAAACATAATCCAGGCAATTACACTTCCTCAAGATGTAACAAGAAAACATAAAAAGGCACAAGAGCGATGAAAATGTTTCAATGCTTCCAATGAGAACACAAACAGTCATTTGTGCCAGGTGTCGTAATAAACAAAGATCCTTTTTGTTTAGTTCATCAGTTTAATATAGTCTCCGCTACAATATACTGAGAGCTCTTGGAGGCAGTAAGTTGTATATGAAGGGCTAAACGTCAAGTATTTTAAGTTGAGGGCACTCAGGATGACTGGAGGATATTAGGAAATTAATTATCCTGTATAGTATTTTTATGGCAGGGAGAAACTGACACATTGATTAATGAGCCTGAAGGTGTTTCCTTGTAGGAATATCAATTATTTTTTTACATCCAAGTGCAGTCATTAAAATGAATGAGAAGACCTTGACTTAGCAAACCCAACAAACATGCAGAGAACCACAGCGTGATCACAGAGCGAGAGAGAGGCTGCACGCCGCATGCTGCCGAAGCTCCCAGGTCACATGCTTGGCCCGCCCCTGACGTCTTCCCCTTCTGCGGCGCTCCACATCAAACCCACATGCCGCGCCAATTAGCAACATGTCTGAAGCACAGGGGCCATGCACTATCCTCTTTATTTACCTCTTTAATGAAGCTCAATCATCTCGCTCATTTACGACTTAAAGGACAAAGCAGGGAGTAAGATGAGTGTGGAGATGGAAATAATACGAGTGTATTAAACCTATTAAACTGATTAGGAAACACTCTGAATTAAAAGCTTGTGTTTCTAAATGGCCTACAAAGCCAAACCAGATCATCAGCACTGTTTTTGTACAATGTAGACAGTGTGTAGGAGTTTGCTTGATATTGTTTTATCCCTATATTGGGTGCCTATGACTTCTATTTTTGTTGCTGTGGAATCAAACAGTGAAGTTTAATATTCTGGTATCATGACAACCCAAGCTGAGAGTAGAGTAAAGAACAATAAAGCTTAAATGTAAAATGTTCAGTGAAAGAGCGCAGGTGAAAAGAAGAGTCACTGTTGTTCAAAAAGGAGTCTGAATTTGCTCTTTTGCTCCTACAGGTGTGTAATAGGTTAATAGGTTGTAATAGGTTTATTTCATTAATTTAAGACAATGTGAAGAGTAGCTGAGGGTACACCATAAATGTCAATGTGGAAAACACTGTTAACCATGTTAACATATTTACAACATATAACTTTATGTGTTATATGAACACACAACTATAAAGGGACTGTTGATAGCTTGATCAACAAATTACAATGAAAGTGAGTGAATGAAATGGAATAGGCTATAACTGGACGTATAACTGCAAGCACATTTTGAAATGTTTTTCTGTCATATGGCAATAATTCATCCTGGATTGCCACAAATAGAATATTTGAATGATTAGTTAGTGCATCCTTTAATCTAAAAATGAGTCATCCTTGTTGTCCTTCATTTCAAAAGATGATCAATACAACACAAACGGTACCAGTGCACAGAGGCTGCCAAAAAGAAGCAGAAATTAAATATCCCAAGTCCAAACACGTTACCATGTTTTTTCCTCTCTCACAGATACACTTGATCCCATGCATTCATCTTCCTGCCGAGGTTAAGTAAAGCTTTCCCATCCTGCACTACTCCGATTATTTAAGATGGGCTTAAGGTTGTGTCTTGGGAACACACAGGGTTTTAGAAACAAATTTCAAAGCCGAGCTCATTACGACAGAGAGCAGAGTGGAGGATAGAGAGTTGGGCCTTGGCCGGTCAGCGGGGAGTGGGGTCTTCCTCGGGTCTGACAGTACAATGAAGAACAGGCCAGGTATGAAGGGCAAGCTGTTTCTCAACACTGCAGCTCTGACTGTTTTCTCCTGTCCTCGCCCTCAACCTCGTGCCATCTTTAAACTAAACAGACATAAAAGCTGCTTATAGATGACTTAACAACAGTGGATACAGTGTATGAAGGAAGACATAAAGGGATGAAGGACATTTCTTAAAATCAAAGTAATGCCATCATTGATCTATCAGTGTCTGCTGAACCTTTCTTGAAAATTCAGTATAACATGTAAGTTGTCATATTTGCATAAAAGAATAATCATTTCATGTGCTGGACATGCGTCTATTCTCCAGCCTGTAACTCAGAACAGAGCTTTGATAAACGCTGTAATCAAACAGAGTATAGGCTAGCATATCTCATTTCCTTTTCACAATAAGAGACATTTCACTTTGATCTTTAGTGTAAGTGGAGGGCTTCGCTATTATCAAGGAACAGCCTATTTTATAGATAATTATATTGTCACTGAACTCATAAAAGAATGAAGCATCATACAATGCCTTATAGACAGATCAAGGACGATCATTTCCTCTGACACATTCTTCTGTGTAGCATGGATGACAATTACGTCAACCAAGGAGGGAGTATCAAAATAATTCAGAGTGTTTCATATTTTTAGCTGTTTGTAGGCAGGGAGAATATGCATATTGTGCATATTGAAGTATAACAACTGAACTGTTTTGTTTTTTTGTTGACATTATATGATTATCACCTTATAAGACAAACAGGACATTAGTTCACTTCATTTGGTCATTTGAGTAATAATTTAAGTAAAAATGTTTTCTTTTATTTGATGTATGTTTGCATACGTTAACGTGTTTATGTTTTTATTAAAAAATGTATACAATAAGCTATAACATAATTAGAACCCAACCGATTAATCGGCCGGCCGATATAATATCGGCCAGCCAATATTAGCATGTCAAGCGGCCATCAGTATCAGCTAATTTTATCGCAGATAAATGTAAATATTACTTGATTTATTCACCAGTCAAATAGCATTTTATTTGAGTATAATTGTGTTACACTAGAATTTCTCTTTCTGGCTGTCACCAGCAGAGTGTGTTATAAGGATTAAATCAAACATCATCACTCTGACCATCTTGTCTTCATTATATATCTTTTGCTTGATGCATTTGAGGGATCAACACAATACATGTATTCATCTCTATATATTATTCTCTACAGATTGAAAAAAAATCCAAGAAAGATATCGGCCAATATATCGGTATCAGATGTTTTCTCTTCCTAATGTCGATATCGACTGCGCTTTTCACTCATCACTTTTTTACTCAGCTACTTTTTTTCACCTGACTTCTTTGTTCACAGCATGTTGGTGCAGCCCGGGGTCGTCAGAGTTACTTAACAAAGATATCAGAGCTGCATTGTCAGAAAACTTTAGAATGTACTGATTTTGTGTATTTAAAAGATCTGTATAAAAAGTGAATAGCACGGCTGAACGATAAGTTACTTTTATAAGTACTTTCAGTTGACTGAATTTGAGAGTTGAGGTAGTTGAGATACATTTTCATCCATTCAAAACAAAAAAAACTCTCCATTCAAACTAACTTAGTTAATGGCCGAACCAGGATGCCAACAATGTTTTCCCTACAGGATGGGTTTGGGTTTCTTACAGACTGGAGCTGGTGTTTAAAGCTAGGCTAACCAAGAACAGATACATGCGGAGAAGTAATTTAGAGAATTTAATGAACAACTTTACCTGATTTGTTCCTCACCAATTTGGCAAATTTCTGCTGATATTTTTCTTGGATGTTAACCACCACTAAAACAACTTACATAAGGGCCAGTTGGTATAATCTGAATGTTTCTAGATGGTAAATAAATGAGTTAGATGTGAACACAGAAGGTTTTTTTCTCCTCCCTTTGCAGAATATAAAGCGTCTGAACTGGCAGCCTGACTTACTCCATCACTTACTTTCTTAAAATGTCTCTCCTGACAAGACGTGGAGCTCTGCCTTGGGGTTGTTGGAGCCCAACACTGCTGCTAAGTATGGTATATATTTTTATGACATCCATCATTGGTGGAGATCCACAGACAATAACCATGGTATTACTCACACAGCACAATCCTTACCTCCTCTTGATACCCCGCTTGTTTGTGTCTCCATCTCTGTCAGGGGCCTCTCCACTCTTAACCCTCTGCAGACGACTCCTGAGGGCCGGGTGTTACCTACATGGAACAACGGTGCAAAGCCATCTTAAATAAGCAGATACTTTAGCAGGGCTCTCTGTGGAGCATAGGATCATTATTTTGAGGTGGAAAAATCCAGTTTGACGGATGAACCACGGCCGCAGAGAGACACATCACTGATACGCCACATAACAAGATCTCAGAAGAGCCAAACAGCAACTCATTACAAATCAAAACAGACGGGGAGGAAGGATTTATTTGTTTTGTTGCAGGGGGTGATGATTCTATCGTATGGCAGCCAAAGCCGCACACGAGACAGCCACAGGTTCAGGGGTGTTATCAGCGGCCCCTGTGATGAGCTTCAGAGTCCAAGGCAAGCCCCCCTCATCCCCAAACTGGGAATAGTACGAGATCAACAGAGATGTCAGACCAATTTAATGGGTGAGTCACTTAGGTGTTATTAAAGTGTATCTTTTGCTGCAGGCGGGGAGCACTGATGTGGTGTTAAAGAGCAAACTTCAAATGACCAGTATGGAGGAACATTTCGCTCAATGTACTCTAACTTGTCTCTAATTCGCCTTTGTTCTTTTTTCTTTTTTTACTAAACTTCTTCAAACATCTCAGTCCCAGTGTTATTTTCAGCAGCTATTTTTCTCTTTACAATCTCTGTTTGGATTAAAAAATTAAATACTTTCAGTCAGACTTCTGATTTTTGTTAGTTTTAATCTAGTTGGACTCAGTTTAGTGTCAATTTGGTCATACAGTTTTTATTCCATGGCTTGTTGCCATCTTTAAGAGTTACAGCGCTGGAGGATACGTTCAACGATTAAAATGCAATAAGAAATGTACAATGAATGATCTATACAAGGGAGCCAGTTATTAAAATCAGGGCAGTGTCAATTAGTGGTGCTTTTTGCGCTGGCACTGCACACAACCTCAGTTTCTATTCTTTTCAGAGAACTTTTCACTGGTGTTCATTGTTGCTAGGTAACGAAATGTAACTTCTGCTTCCCTCGGTAGAGAGAGTTAGGTCGTTTTTAATATCTTCATATGCTTAGTGTTTTTTCTTTATTCAAAGGAAATATCACCAAGAAAACATGAAAACGACGTCAAGGAGTCATGGCCTGGCCCTAGCAGAAGCTCCAGACCTCAAAAAAAGTACCCTTGTAAAGATGAGTCAAATAACTTTCTCCTCCGCCATTGTTGTTGAAAAGTTGATATCAGTAGTCCCGCCACTTCTTGATTTTGATTGGTCAGTAAGGGAGAAGTGACATTGACGAGTGTGCTGTAGTTCAAAAAGTTGAACATTTTTCAACTGAGGTCCAAACTGCATTGGTTTTATATCGCATGAATAAGAGCTAACGCTAGCTGTAAGCCAACTAGAAGTTTAAAAAGAAGCTATTTTCTGTGTCTGTCTCTAATTTATCTGTCTTTGGATCTGAATTTTGATATAATACTGAAGCCATTACAGCAGAAAAAGTATTTAATTACCTCATATTAATTGGCAATGCATAGTTGTAAAGCATCAAACAGGTGAATTATTATTACGTTTGTTTACGACATATTACCACATCCTAAGATTTTCTCTTTCATTTCCATGTCCTTTTTTCAATAAGTTAAAGCAACTTTGTGCTCAAGGAAATGTGTTTCCATCTCAATATTGTTGCTTTCACCATTTAACACACACAGTAAGCTACATCCTCACAACATGTGTGAACCATGTTTTATTGAGTGTCTGTAGGTGTTTGTGTATAAACTCAGGGACCGACTGATGTCTGAGAGACATTTACTCACTGAGTCTCTAAATGTGTCTATTTTCTGTCAAAGCACACATTAAGGGAATAAAACACATTGTAAGGGCCTGACTGACCAATAGCTTACTTTTTCAGAAAATATGCATACCGTTTCTAAATATTATTGACTTTATATTTATTTATATTCTATGTTTAAGGCTCAGACAACCCTGGTAAAAAGTATCAGAAATATTTTCCTCTTCTCTATCCGTGCACAAACAATATACCTTCTTTTTACTACAAGGTTTGCAATTAAAAACTTCATCCTTTGAACTTTGCTTCTAATGGTTTTTTTTGTATAAATTGACTTTCAAACGCTCTCTTGCCTTTAATTAAAACGTTGGGGCTTTCGATTTAAGTTGCAAGGTGCAGAGAAAACTTCTGTGTCAATCAATTTGCCTCACTCCTTTCATTTGTAAAAACATCTAAAATATACTTTGGCACCTGATGGCGGGGGAGCAAGGCTAAATCAAAGTGTATTAATAATTAACTCTAATTAGCAGTGTGTGGGAGAGGTGTGATGACTGCCACGATGGCAGCGCTGCACTCCTTCCTGAACCTCTGCCTGTTCTGCAGATGATCCGCTGAGAGAGATGACAGGCTGCAGAGAGAGGAAGACGAGCGTTTCACAGACGAGAGGCGGCGGGTCAGAGAGACAGGGCTCACTTTTTTTTGTATCTTCTTTTTATTTAATTTGTTCAGTCGAAGAAACTCGAGGAGAGAGAGAGAGGGAAACAAAGAGAAAGTGCAAAGAGAGACAAAAGTATAGCCATTTGTTACGACTTCAAGTTAATTAAGGAGCATGTTGTGAGATGATGGGGGCACCTGCGTATGAAGGTTTTAACTGAGCGAGAGCATTACGAGGGCAACTGCTGAAAAAAGGACCTGAAAGGAGACTTAATTAATGTCTCAGCAGGGGTGGAGGGAACATTGAGACGGCGCTAAAACCCTCACAGGCCCACATCCAAACTGGAGCTCTACTAGCTGGGAGAGCATTTCATTTCAGGGTATTGCATCATCGCGGATTATCCTACGAGCACAAGTGACACTAAGCCAATAAACATCTCTGGGACCTCGAGGGGTAAATTAGTCTCTTTCCTCACACCCAAAGAGTAGAAAGTAATAAAACAAAATTCACCCAATTCTGTTAAAAAGCGGGGACATGCCTTCACTGAACGGTTTAATTAGAGCTGTGTGTTTGTACAAAGCAGCAGATCCTCCATTTCCACAGATACATTTTGCGAACAAAGACAATTCATCTTTTATTTAGGGGGGAAAATCTGATTACAGCTAACACTTTGACCCTCTTTGCCGTGATGAATCGGCCAAGTCACATATGCTGATTTTGATTTATCTCCCTGACCTTTTGTATGCAAAGGAGACACGTTCTGTATAACCGTAATGTGACACGTCAGAAAAAGAGGTCAGGCCGGTGAGAAAACAAGCCTCCCTCCTTCTCTCCTCCTCCATGATGAGTCTATTGTTTTGCCTCGCAGTGGCTCCTTTCATACTGCTGAGCATGGGAACTTTAGGTTACCTCCAATAGTAAATCCATGCCTTGATTCAACGCAGCCTGAGATCTTTGATATCGAGACTTGCACACAAAAATTAAGTAGATAATTATGCCATTATTCCACTCAAAAGTTCTCACTTAAGAATATATAAATATGATTAAAGAAATATACAAAAAATCAAGTTGGTTTGTTCTAAAGAAAACTTTATGTAAACAGAAAATGTGCAGATGCTTCTAGATTTTCCTGTTTTGTGGCAACAAAAGGAAAAGGGAAATACAGAAACATTTTACAGTAATAGTTTACCTCTTTGAAAAACGTATTAAATAACACATTACTTGAACTGCAGGACCAATATTTACTGTAACAGTATGGTACTACAACCAAAAGTAATGTGAGTACTCTAACAGATTACTTTGTTACGCATTACCCCCGACACTGGTCACAAGTGCGGAAGTATCATCTTTTTTATTCCTCCTAGGATTTCTATACATTCACACATTGTTGTGATTTTTGTCCAATTTGTTGTCAAATTGAACATTTCAATCTGAGCCAAACATCTGATCTATGCTGTACAGTGTAAGACAATCAGTGGTTTAGATTCCCTGAATACCTTAAATGCATCAGAAATTAATGATCTGATCTCCATTAAATTAGATGAACAGGTGATACTAAGAGATATTATGAACCTAGAAATGACGGCGTTTAGGTTGCAGACATGAAAACCATGCAGAAAATTAAGTCTCATCTGGAAGTCTTTTAAGCTAGTTGCTAGCTTTACTGAGAAATTTGCTTCCATTCCCAGAGGCATATATCGTCTATCATACGATCATGGAAGACGGTTTCTGATGTGTTCTGAGGTTGTGTTTTTTCTCTGATTCTTTGTGTATTTCTGTCTGTCGATGTGTGATAATATCTGTACAGCATAAAGTTTAACAAGAAAATAGAACAAAATTCTTTGTGTAGACAACTCCTAGAATAAGATGATGATTGGAATCAGTGCTAACATTAGTAAGCTAGGCTAACAGTTTTCACTTAGGAAGGGGAAGAGAAATGCTTCATGACTACTGTCATAGAAACTACTCAAAGGTTTAAGGCATGGAGTTGTTTTTATATATATATATAAAATGTATTTGCTTTTAATTAATAAGGATAATGAGCATCTGAACTTCAATATCACCACAAGTTATATTTTCTGACAAAACACAAGACTTCAGATTTACTTCCCTTAAAGAATCACTTACATTAATGTAGTGATGTGTACTGCCTGTTTTTCAAAATATGTAATATGAGCTTGGAGATGTCAGAAATGAAGCAGGATTCATCTTACCCCCGGATTATAGAACAATCAGAAATTTGAATGTTTCAGCAATTCATGCATCCGATAATACACAGGCCTACATTATGCTTTATCATAAATCCCAAATCAGATGAAGCTTAAGCCTCAGAGATGCGAGTACATATGTATAATTGTGTGTGTATGTGAGGGAAGAGCAGCAAGCACTTTAAATATTAATACCTTCTTTTCTTGCCATACTTCAAAAAGGCGACAATAATGCAGGGTTGCAAGGAGGCACCTCATCTCAGAGGAGAGGTCTGCGGAGAGAACGACAAAGACACAGAAAGAGAGAGTGTCCTGTTATAATTAAACATGCATGGGCACTTTTTTCACAGACGCTGTTTGTTCCGCTGGCCTGGGTTTTGACAGGACGCCAAAACAAGCCCAGGTGGAACGGGGTGTGCAAACAAGCTTGTGAGTACAGGCATGAAACACACAAATTAGCACCTAGACCAGATGAATATGCAAGTACTGGGATCAGGGCCAGCACGCCATCCCATGATCAGAGTACACAACCAAGTCAGGTGAAAGTAAACAGAACAACAAAGAAGAGGCATGTGGTGATTCTGCAGGTAAATACTGCAGATTTAGGGCTTTGAGGCCGGCTTTTGCATAAAAAATATCCTCTTATTTCATGTTTTGTTAACTTACTTATTTCATCATTGAGCAACTTTCTGGCAGGTTATCTCCAGTACACCTAACCCTCCAGTACACCTGACCTTGGGGGTCAACCATGGGGAGTCCTTTAGGTCAGCCAGGCAACAGGCCAACATGTGGAGCTGAGGCAGGACTAAAGAAATTCAACCCTCATACATTGCAGGCCAATAACGACATGAGCTACTAATACTACATTTGTTTTTTGATTCAGGCTGTCAACATGTTTATTTCTGCTGTTAAAACCTTCATTTTAATACGGCTGTTCATGGGACTCTGAGGACTTTGGAGGCAGCCTCAAGTGGGCACTTGATGAACTGCAGTTTTATGCACATCTGCATTGGCTTTATTATTCAACACCTGAAGTTTTCCTTTTGGCTATATGTGGCATAAGGCCTCAAAATGGACAGGGGCAGCAGGCATACATAATCTGGATGCAGGATATTGTTGTTCGCAAGATCCTGTTTGAAATGACCAAAAATGATAACCATGTCAATGATATTATAACTTCAAAAACCATCCAATTTCATTGAAATTCTGAAATTATGTCAAAAATAAATACTTTAAGATAATCCAGGAATGACATAATAAACAAACATTGTTCATGTTTCTAAAATAACAATAGTGATGGGAAAACTATGAGTCTGATTGAGTTTTTATTGTTTCATGGACTAGCATAACAGCTTAAGTTTTCGAGATTCTAGGCTTTAAGCCTTTCAAGATACTCAGAGAAATAACTTCACCTTAAGCAGAAATGCCACTGTATGCACCTGCAGCCTTATTTCTGATGCAGAGTTTATCCCTAATTTATCAGTGAAAAGCTGAGAAAAAAAAAGTTTTTGGCCTTTGGTATTTCCATTCTCCATCCTGCGTCTGCAGTAATTGATGCAAGAGAGCCTGAAACATTGGTCAGCAGGCTGCAAACCATTTGTGAATACAGGCCTGCCAAGCCTAAAAGAAAAACAATAACAAGCGAGGATGTGCCGGGAAGACAACAGATGGATGTGAGAGTCCGGTGATGGATGGGACGGGGGCTGGAGGAGAGGTAGAGAGGGAAAAAAATTAGGTTGAAAAAAATTGATAGAATGGAAAGAGAAAGGAGACAGGGGAGGGAGCTGAGGAGACGGATCGAGAAAGAGTGAGTGGTCGGCACCGGGTCCCACAAGAGAAATTGTAAAGTAAAGCTGAGTGAGTGAGCACCGGCAGTCCAGGGACATCTCGCCGGTTTTTCCAGGCCGGACACTTCAGAGTGCATGTCAGGTCCCCGGGCGCTCAGGAGCCCAGGCACTTCCTGACATAAGTAGCCTCCCAAAGATGAACAGCATCACCTCTGCTACTGTTAGAAGGTCGAGAAATTGCTCCCACTGCACATGGCCTTCCCTTCCCCTGAACGTCATGTGACCTGGAGATGTTTCCCGCTCCACTCTGGCCTCTGAAAAAAGCAGCTTTTACACTTCTTAACTCTTCCACTTGGCGGGACACGGAGACCAGTGCAGCACAGCAGACCTTTTTCCACATGAGTTTACCCGTTAAGGCTGTTCTAAAATAAAGCCCTCTTAGTCACACATGAACTGAGGGTGAATTATGGATGGGGCCTTGGTGATGAAGTTGTGGGATATCTTAATGACACCCAACACGTCTCCCTTCGAGTCCCAAGATGCCGTGAATTAACTAGCTCTCATAATTAAACTGGAGAGAGAACAAGCTCGGTCATCAATAAGTCATCGGCGGCAGCTTCAATTTACGAGCCTGCACTCACTGATTGTGTCGTCTAAAGTGATTCGGCACGCTCCTCGGGGTGGGTGTACACCCTACCCTAAAGCCTCCTTTCAACACAGCACAAACCTAATAATAAGCACTCGATGAATAACTTACATTAAAACATTGTTACCGTGGATTAACCACGATAGCGAATGATTAAATAGTAATACTTTCTGTTTACACGATAAAACTCTTTTTCCGTATAACCTGTGGCTACAAAAGCTGTCTCGGGCCATGTAATGACACTGTAGCCTCCCTCAACGCTCCATTAAGGCTCTCTTGAGTTCTGTCATCTTCGACTCGAGTGGAGGATACGCCGAACACGCGAGAACAAAGGGGAAACCGAGAGCCAAGGTCCATTTATTTGCATTATAAAGCTGCATGCACGCCGCTGTCCTAAATAAGTTTGCAGTGTATACTTCAGCACCCCATCTAACATTCATGTCTCCTTTTTCATGCTTTTATCACCTTGGATACGCCCGACTCAGCCAACCGTGTACGCTCTCCCTTATCTGCCAGTTCCAGGAACATCTAGCAGGCCCCGCCAAAGTAAAACACATCCTGCGCTTTTGTGTCCGCGACTTCGCTTTTTACCATTTAGTGACACAAACATCAAGGAGGATTATATGGGTGATAGATAACAAATGTTGACCCGAGTGAAAGGTTGTTTTTTTTTCTTTACACACTATGCATCTCACTGAATATACAATCTTGTGAAGTGTGCGTGACATTAGAGTCAGAGTGTTCAACTTTGATTATCATTTCTTGAGTAAGTGCTAAGATGATAATCTAATGTTGCAAATTAGTCATAAAATGTATTAAGTTATTTATTTAATATTATAAAAACAGAGCAACTCACAACAACACTTCCTCCAAGCTTCCCGGTCATTTCCTTAACGAGCCGGGTCAAATGAATGAAAGCTACCTCATTCAGTTTAGACAGTTAAAGTGTGTCCCAAGCATTTGCATGAAAGGAAGTGTACGGCTGGAGGCCTCGCTGAGAGCCGCGGCAGAGTGTGAATAGAGTGCAGTAGTCAGGATGATTGAACTTGGCTGTCTTCAGGGAGGGGGGAGTACATGTGCTAATCCTAATCAGGACCTGTTCCCTGCCATGTAATGGAGTAGGAACAACCCCGAGCTCCACGCTGGACACGCTGAGGCTACATTAGTGAATAATGTTTTCCAGCGTGGGACACCGTTTCTATTACGCTCCACATGCGGGAGGAAGAGGAAGCTGTCACTGTGAATTAAGCGCAGAAGCATGCCATGCAAACATATCTTGTGTAATTGGAGTAAAAAAGTGAGCGAGGGGAAGAGGGTAAAGGCTTTTTAAAATAACACTCAGCCTCCTCTACATCGCCGGGACGTTATGTTTGAGACATTATGAAGCTTTTAGCAAACTGTCAACCTTCAGGACAAAGGATTCTTACACTCCATCCTCCGGAGGCTGTTTTATTTACTCATTCTGCAGCGTACTGTGGCTCGCCTCAAAAAGCTTCTGCCGGTATTTGTTGGCTCTGAGCGCTGCTGCAGTGTTTTTCACACACACACAAAAAAAGAAGATGACCAGTTTACCTGATTATATCGACAGCTCTACTGTAAAATCTCCTAGAGGTCATGCCGACTATGTTTTCTTATTGTCTCGCTGAATTCACCTCCATCTCGCAGATAGTCAATCTCAGAGTGGAATCACTTTTCTGACAATAATCCATAAATTATGCACTGCTTGTGTTTGAATTGAGAAAGGCTTTCATATCTCTTCCATTAACTCAGATTAAGATTTCATACTGATGCTGGGGAGAATGCTAGCAATATCCCCGTCTCATTTCAATGAAATTTTTATTAGTGCTTTTTTCTGTAGTACACTCCTATTGGGATGTCTGTGAATCTGAAGCTTGGCTTTGGACATGAACTCCCCTCAACCTGCCTGCCAGTGGCTCTGAAGGTTTCAATATTTTATGGGCTCCGGCTAACTCAGCCGTGAGATTCCAGCTGCAGAGATTTAACTCTAATGTAAAAATTCTGAACGGATGAAAACTGGAGTGTCATAAGTAATACATCTGTTCCAGGAGGGGTTGTGGTTATCAGCCACGGAAGAAAAAAAACAACTAATAATAAAATATAAATAAAAGAACAGAGGAAAAAAGGCATTTAAGGATGAACACTCTACTCTTTTCTTCCTCTTTGTGTCTCTAAAATGAAAAGACCTATAGCTATAGGGCTAAAATATATCAACCCTAATCTCCCAGTCCTTCAATTGACTCCTAATTGTGTGCCCTTTTTATCCCTTTTAGTGCAGCCATCAATAAAAGCGGTCCCCCTCATGTCATGCTTCTGAAGAAATGGGCATCACGCCACTTACACTTTCTAGGCCAAATCCATTTCTTTGAGCATCTTGCCTTTTTCTTTCTCGCTATCCTAACAGAATTCAAAGCATTTGGAAAATCTGTCTATTCAGCGTTAGCGTCCGGGCGCATTCTTCCCCAGAACCAACTGAGGTCAGATGAGATGGGTCTGATGAACTTTCCCATTTCTCCCATCCCTGCAATCTATAGCTTTCCCCCTTGAGCCATATGTTGTCCAGTGTAGTCAAGACTGCTTGTAATGGCCCTGCTAACAATGCACTCTTTGTGCTGGATAAGGAAAGGAAAAAGCCTGACGCCGAGGGGCACGAGGAAGAAGAAACACTTTTAGTGCCTGCTTATATATCCTTTCTTCATTCCATTATACAAGTGGACTCTGCTGGAAATATTTGTCTTGACAGTAGTTTAGCATCGCCCCCCACTCCACCGCCCTCACTGAAAGATTAAACTATTGAAATTGTCATAAGCACAGATGCCACGCTCTTTTGTGCTGCAGAATTCACAATGTCCTAAACTAACATTTCTTAATAAACTTCTTTGTTAGCTTCTTTGCACAAATGCTAAAGGGCTGTTTTCTGTTTTTTATTTTGTCCGAGGGAAAAAGATGGACAGAAATTCATCTACAGCAACTCTCAAAGGTGCCTACACCCAGCGGAGTGTAACTTCTATGGAGGCATACGCTTCCCTCACACTGTATTTATCGCTTCTTATTACCAATAATAACATTGCTCCTCTGGGAGCTCAAGGGTAAGTATGCCCCCTAGCACTCCAGCCCTTTTACAGACTCACTATACTGGACTGAACACAGTCCTTGCACTTGCTTACAACATATCAACAGCTGAACACTCTCAGGAGGATTTTATGAAACACACAGATTTATCTGCAGGAAAGATCAACAGATATAACAGAATATGAGATAATAAATAAAGGGAATAGAGAGAGATGTGCTAAATGTATATTGGACACTTACTAAACCTCTGAACAGTGACTGGACTGAGAGTAATGATAATGATTGTAAATGAAAAGATGATCTAATTACTACTGCTTGTTAGTATCTGTCCACTGCAACAATGATTCCCAAACAGGAATATTTTCATTTGCCTTGTGAGTGTTTCTGCATTTTTTAAAGATTTTGATTTAAATGCAAATCATTTTAAAACGAGGAAATTCAGATTTTAACTTTTCAAATGAATCTGCTGATGTGTGTTTAAGAGATCCAATAAATGTACAACTTAGAGGATGAAATGGGCAGAACTGTAGTGACTTTATTTTGCAACATTGCGCATGAAATTACTTATTATGTGCTGACCGGACAGTTTACAGCTGCAATTAAAAAATGTAAACATCTGAACATCAAGTGCTGCCATTCAAGGTACATGACATCAGAATCAGAAATACTCTATTAATCACAGAGGGAAATTCCGTCGTTCTAAAACACAATATAGCAGTAGAAATATAGTTATTTACAGTCAAAATATTAATAAAATAGGAATGTAAGTAGGATCAAGCAATAAGTTCAAGAAATATATACAAGAAATAGAGTAAGGCATCTAGTAAGGTAGATGAAATGAGAGCCTGAGCTAATAGATATGGGGTTAAAATAGTTTTTAAAACATAATGAATAAGCAGTTTAAAATACTTTCAGGTCATTATTTAATAATTGAAATCAATAACTTTGAGAAAAGCATGATGCCACATGGACCTATGTGAGCTACATGAGGACAATTATGATGTTGGAATAAAATTAATATTTCTAATATGCACCTTTTGGGATGTTACTTACCTTTAGGATTAAATGAACACATGTGAATATGACAGGTGTTATTGACACGGGGTGATGAGTTCAAGGTTGTGAGGGCACGTCAGATTAACAAAAAAAAAAGTTTGAATAACAGAACCAAAGTTATGCTGAGAAATGTAAAATCCTAATGCTGCTAAAACCGGATGATTTCCTGACATGTGGGAACTCGTGATGCTTTAAATTACAACATTGCAAAGTTCATCTTTGAAATATGTCAAAAATCATGATGTGTATTCTTAGAGTCTTTTAAAGGCCAGGTTATAAAGAAATGTATCATTGTTAAAAAGTCCACATCTCCCTCTCATTATCAGTATGAGTAAGCGTGGCCGGTTTGGGTTGGTGCTATGTGATGAGAGCAGCGCTGACATATATAAAGGCAGGGGAGAGTCAGAGGCCGAGCACGTAAATGTCCAGGTCAGTGTGTAAACACGGCTGATTGTTTGGGACACCCTTGTTATCTGAAAGTCGTTTCCATCATTAACACAGAAGGACACACATCTCCTCTGGGAGTAGACGGACAGCTCGGGGGTTAAAAGGCACATGCTGAACTATCAATAACTTCCACTAATTGTATGCTTTGTAATTAGAAGCATAATCAATTATGAGATCGTTTTTTTTTTTCTGCCAATGGGACGAGAGAACGTCAAGGGATTGTTTGACTCATGCACACAATAAAATAAATAATAAAAACTGTAAAGTTGTGAAGCATGTGATAGCAGAACATTATCTGTCTGTAGAAGGATTTATTTTAAAGGAGGCTTAACTCTCCTGCGACAGAAAAAAAAAAAAACTTGATCGTTTGACCTTTACATTGTTGAACTGCAACTGATGCGCTTAATCGTCAGCTGTCACTTCCTATCTTAATTAATCCTAATTGACTATTGATGCGACACAACTGTTAGGCTTTATAATTAGTATTGCAATTTAGACCGGATAATCTAACAGGGCAGTCCAATTACTCCAGAGGAAATAGAAAGCTGTGAGGCAATAATTATGAAACAGTCACTGCACACAATGAAAAAAAAAGAAAAATAAATCAGGAGCTTTTTCTTTTGAAAGAGAAATCCATGCATACATTAAACAATAAACGACAGAACAGTACCTCTGCTAATCTCATCAGCCATTCAACGTATGAGAGACAACTAATTGAATTGATTGCTGCTATCAATAGCAAACAAATCTGTTGAGTTGTCCATGCTCATATAATCTGACCTGATTCCTTCAGCTGTCACTCTCTGTGAGAAAGCTGCCACGCGATGCTTCGGCTAAATCCGTCAGGCTGGGGCATTTACATGTCTTTGTGTTGCCATGTTGATAGGGCAATTAATAAAATATATGTTAATAGGAGCTTAATTGTTTTACAACAGTGGTTTGACAAGGCTGAGGGAGAGGAGACTTGTCAGCTATCTGAAATGCGTGGCGGCTCTCAGGAAGCGTAGCCCTCAGCCTAACATATGGTCTCCTTTCCAGGCTTTAACTGTACCACATAATGGGAGCCTGCTGTTTATTTTTGAAACATTAGTGATGCCACTACTCCTTTTGTCTCCTTCAAGACAATAGCTGCTGTCTCTGCCTCGCAAGCAAGACAGCCCCCCCCCCCATCACCACCACCCACACCCCCACCCCTACACAACCCCCCCACCAAAAAAATAAAGATGACATTTGAATAATAATAACAACAAATCCATCACTGAGAGCTTCAACACTCCTCAGATACACACATAGATATGAAGCTACGTTTATTTCTTTAAAATGATAAAGGCAGATCTTTAAAGCATTTTTTTTCTTTGCTCATCTTGGAATAACGCCAATTTAATTAGAAATGGATTATCATTTTAAGGATCATAAAATCCTGGCCAATCGTGGGTTCTTTATGAAAACATATATTTCTGCCTTTAAATGTTTATTTGAATTTGTTTACCAAATTAAGCACTCAGCTGATTTGACAACAAACAAACAGATGATGCTTTCTCAGCCAACAGAAGCATACATTGGTTTTTAGTTGTCACTATAGGACAGGGCGGATTTTAAATATGGTTCGGCACATGAAATCACTTAAAAAAAAGCAAATAAAAATGACACATAATAAGCGTCTGATTTTTTAATTGAGGAGCTTGCATACATCTTTTGCCGTCAGTGTTTATGTGGGGCTGCTGTCTGAGGCAGAGCTGTGTGTTTCAGAGGAGGTCGATGCCAAGTGATTCATACACAAATGACCTGAGGGAGGCAGCAGTGCAGCGAACAAATGTGAGCACAGCATCTCACACTCCTGAGTGTGCTTTAAAGGCCATTTACATAGTGAAATCTAATTACCCCAGCTCTCTGAGAGACTATTTGATCTCAATCTTAAACAGAGCAGAACATATTATGAAGAGAAAAAAAAGGGGGCTTTTCTTAGATGAAGGTGGCTTATACTGAACAGACGAATCAGCTTGTACACAATTCAGCACTCCCTTTTTAATTATTTTCCAACATAGATGAAAAGAGGAGAACACTGATGTATTTGTGTCCTGGGAGACAATGCTGGCTTTGGAGGCATGAAACCCAAAAAAACCCCCCAAAAAAACAGGGGAACTTTGGCGGACAATGGTGGGAGAACAAAGTCTTTCTTTTTTCGGTTGTTTCGCCTTAAAGGAAATCAAAAGTTCCCCGTGTGGTTCAGCCTGATTTTAGAGGAAAATGCTGCTGTTATCATCAAGTACCAACATAAAGATGATGACAGGAGAGCATGATCCAAGTCTTTTTTAACACATATTAATGAGTGATGTGACTGTTTACATTTAAAAACTGATTTTCTTATACTTCAAAGGTTATTTTGTGGTTAGAGTACAACGAGAGTTATACATCTGTAGGTATTAGACACACCTACAACTCTTTCTTTTAGGAAAGTATTTAACAAATAAAGGCACCAAAAGACAGAGTCTTTTCATCACAGCTGAGGAATCTGAAGTCACAGTCATTTAAAGTGTGCGGCTGATTGTTTCTTTTCTAACTGTTTTTTCCTGACACTGACCGACACCTGAGTATGTACTGTAGGTTAACTGTGCATGAGGAGGAGGAGGAGGGGGGTGGGGGGGGGGGGGTGTCCTGTTTATTATTTTCAACAAGACTTTATGAGAGTTACCCATCTTTACATCATGACAATCTTTATTCTATCATATAATCCAGTCAATTCAATTTAAATGGTGATCATCAGAACTATAATATCTCTAGTTTTTTTCTAATTTACTCTGAGTCAAAATAAATATTTTTTTGCCGTGTTACACCCACATGTCCACTGTAGTAGTTATTGGAGTTCAAAATGTAAACTTTAGTCATACCAAAACAGCTGAGTGACTAGTCTAAAAAGCAAAAAATAATAATAATATGATATAATATCTTCATTGTAATGGTTTCTTGTTGTGGTTTAAAGTTGTATTCCATATGTTTGGATCCGTTAGCTCCGTGCTAATTTACCACTGAAAACACACCAGAGAGCATGTGCTATTTTTTGGAGCAGAACATGCTATTGTTTCACTTTTGGCTGTAATGTTGGAGCACAATGCCCGAGTATAAATTATAAATGACTTCTCATAAGCACTCCCTATAGAAAGCTGGAAGGGAAGAGATGTCAGATATTTGTGGGAATATTAAAATATCAACATGGACAGTTTCTTAAAATGCTGCTCTTCATGTTTTTGTTTTTTTTTACATTTTGTGTTTGTCACGTGTTTCAGCATAAGGAACAGCCCCATTTGCAGCATGGTTCTACATGTTGAACATGTGCATGCGTTAAATTACACACTCGTGCCTCTCTGTATGCTTTGTTGTCGCATACAATTCTAATACCTCCCCAATCTCTGTCTCCATAATCTACAGGATGTCTTTCCATTACTGGAGGATCTTCTAGTGCTTCTAAACTTGCCCTTATTATGTATTACAAAATTAGAGCTTTCCCAAAAAATCACCGCAGGAAAAGAGCCCGTGCTCTTTGGGTTTCTTTGTTCCGGCTCTCGCAAAAATCATACATAATTGTAGACACTCCATGACGATTTCTTAGCTCTGACCTTTAGAGCGCCGAAATACAGAAAATGATGGGGAGCAGATTTCCTGCCTGAGCCTCTTTCTGCGTCTCACTCACATCTCAGTCTGTGAGGGACACATGCTGTCTGGAAGGTAATGTTTACACCAAGTTATATTACAACTACAACTAGTATTCTGTTCATGTATTTTCTTATTTGAATACCACTCTTTTATGGATGCAATGTCCTGATTTTAGCAGCAGAATTGATCATTGGTTTAAAAAAAAAAAACAGATGCATTCCCCACTTTTGAGTCATATTGGTGCTTTTTCCTGCTAGAGTGATCCTTCACAGTGGTGTAATCTACAATCTTCATGGGAAATGAGTGAAACATTACTATAGTATAACATTAAAAGAGAAAGTTTATCAAAGATTTTTTAAAATCCACCCAACAAAACTCCACCAGAGTGAAATCTTGCACTTTTTTTTGTACGAGGCAGTTTTTCCCCCAACACAAACCCGACTTCCTGCGGACCCAGCGGGGATCTACGTATAATAACATTTGTAGGAGCCTATGGATTTGCTGTGTAGAGAACTTGTTTGGTATATGTCGGCTGTTAGAGTAGTGCATTGTGGAGCCAGCAGGCCTCCAGATCTAATGGCTTCACCGGGGAAAACAATCAGGATGACTTCACTGTATCATCCAGGGTGGAGGTAAGCTGCAGGAGAGAGCAGCGAGCCCTCTGCTATTCCCTTAAAGCAACGTGAAGTTCGCTGCTGCCCCCAATAATCTGGGCTGGGATCTCAAAGTCACGATAGGGAGCATTGTTGTTCCCTCGGTCTATCCGCAGACCCAACATGTGGTGCGCTGCTCATTTCCGTAGCCGCCCCGTGGTTTCTTGTGGACTTTCTCAACCAGCTCATGAATGCAGGTTTGTAAAAGTGAGACTTCAAGGAGCCTTCTCTCATCAATCACTAAAGTAATACCGCTCACTTTAGAGGCTGAAGTTTACACGTTAATGTGTTACAGAACTTCACACACTAATGTTGGCCACAAGAAGAGCAAAGCTGGACATCGAATATGACAGAGATCAAATCAAGACCCTTCATATAAAGGACAGAGAGGGTGTTACAAAGTCATTTCACCAACCTGCTACGCTTCAATCCACATTCACTACATTTTCACTTTACATTGTCTACAAAGCTTTTGATGTACAAATATCAACTTCATTCAAATGTAGGCATTAGAACCCTTGAACGATCAGCATGTTAAAGTTATATTAAAGCACACCCACACTAATTACCTAAGTAAGATGCTGACACTAAAACATCAGTTATTACCATTAGATCATAACATTTATAATATTACTGAATTCATTTCTATTAGGCGAGACCAGCAGATGAATCTGTGTCCAGTGGAATAATTAGACTCTGTGATTAGCGACTTCAGAGCATCTGATTCTTGTGTGCACGCAGAGCTGATTACTTATAGTACATCTCTTCTACTCAAACACTATCACTGACATAGCCAACACAATTCTCTATAACCAAGTGGTTATATATTTTTGTATTGTCTTAATTTTGCATATATCATGTAGTATGTATGTATGTATTTCTTTTGGATCCTATTTAGTCTATTTATTTATTTATTTTAATCTCTGTGATTATTATTATTATTATTATTATTATTATTATTAATTAATTGTTTGTTTTAGTGATTTTTAAATGTTCTATTTTAAAGTTTCTGTTTGTGGGCTAAAAGGTGTGGAACCCCCCCCCCCCCCGCTCTAACATGCCATATTTCCATATACTGAACAAGTTATGAACTGAGTTATTACATTAGGCTTATTTCTACAGTACAAATTCTGACAGTTCTTCTGCAGTCTAACTAAATCCTTTGATGTATCTCTGAGTTTAGTCAGAAATCTGAACTTCTCCTAAACTCTCTTTTTGTTATTAATGGCAAACACTAAGACACGACTACTGACTATGTGGTGAACGACATAATCACTGAAATATTCCAACATTTAATAACTCTCCATGGTTCTCTTCTTTAGTATCTGTAGTTGTGTGAAAAGTATTGAGCCTCTTTATTTCAGACATAGTAGCACCTCCATACCATCACACTCCTTTTAAAGTCTTCAGTCAAACTTTAGTAACAGTTTGTATTTTTGTAAGACAAAATAAATCATGCTTAAAAAGAAGAGTTGGTAATAAGTGCATGATTATGTATATTATTATATCATATCATAATATCATATTCTAAGTTTATTAATGATAATAAAGATGAATGTGTGAGCAGCAGGTCATTGTTGTGATTGCTCCAAATTGAGCAAATGTGAGCAATTCCTTTTTACTGTTTAGGAGTTTAATCTTTAGTAATACAGCCGTCTCCGTCAGATCTTTGAACTGGAGTGAAGTGTAAAGTAGCATGAAATGGAAACACGAGACCCCCTCCTCATAAACATTTCTATATGTTCTCACCTCTAGGTCACTTTTCTCCTGCCTGTGCAACTAATGACTTCTTCATTAATGACCCTTTCAGGTCACGTAATGAGGACTTACAACATACTAACAGAAAATTAAAGCTTTAAGGAAAGCTCAATTTAAAACACTGAAGCGGACTTTATTCTTAATCATTTTATATGCACAACCTGGGGCCTGCTTCCACCCATGAATGAAAGCTTAAAGGGGCGCAGGCTTGTTCCTGCCTGGACATTCGTTATGTTTTTTTTTTTCTTCTTTAAACCAAGCAGCAGAAAATCCAATTATTAGCAACAACCCAATTACTTTCCCCTCAGACTCAGCGGCTCAAATCCAAGGTTGGATTTGTGGATTAGCAAGGTTTACCGATAGACTCCTAAAAAGGGAAGCAACAATGTCGAATTTCCTGGCCGCCTGGGCTCTTCCGGGATTTGGAGTCAGAGGGTGACATGATCATTGAGAGGTGGGATAATGATAGAGGGAGAGAGGGAGGAAGGAAGGGAAGAGGAGGGAAGAGAGGAGCGGTCTCTGGACAGTAGATCACAGTTAGCTGAGGTCAAAAGTGCAAGTAGATCCTGTCAATGGAGACCTAGCTGCTAATAAAGTCATATTGACTTTACAGCCATACTTAATGCTGTGAGTTACTTGACACCAAAAGCAGCACAGCATTTGTAAGTCAATTAGAGAGGGGGGGGGCGGGGGGTGGATGAAGCAGGTGGTGTGGCTGTCACTCTAACCTGAGGAGGATAAAGCCGGACACTGACCTCTGACTTCACCCGTCCTCTGACTTCTAACACCTGCAGGTCACTCGTCTGCAGAGGCCGGTTGTAAACGCTCCGACTCGGTGCTTCTATTGATCACAGCAAACACTGATTCATAATTAAATGGCATGTTTAAACAGAGATGAAGCCGGTGTCAAACAGCGACTATAGGACGGGCGCTCCACTCAAGGTTACGAAACTGCCATTAAGTGGCTTTTTTAAAATGCCAGACGCCGTACTTCTACTTCCGTCAAAGTGGGTCAGAAAGTAGCAGGGAATGAATTACTCATTAAATGAAACACTTCAATCTCTCTAATAAGGAGATCCATGAATGATATGTGCCACCTGCTAAATTCGCAAATATCCCCTCTAAAAGCTTCGTAAGCTTCATCAAACTAATCGGAGTGGACAGCCACCAAATAGAATCTATTCTGAATTCTCCATTTGTGACAGAGCGGAGCAGGTGAAGTCTTTTGGCAATAATTGACTGGAAGGTATGCCGTTCTCTATTAATGTGCAAGGATTAAATTTAACACCCACCTTATATCATTCGGCGGGGAATCATATTGCGCTAAAGCCCACAGTAACCTGAGGTATCTCTTTCATTATTGCCTAATTAACCCACTAATAGCCATGTCCTCACTGCTTCTTCTCTTTAATTATCCGGCGGCCTGCACCGCGTTCGTACTGAGATTACAGCTGTGTCAGTCAGCTCTCTGTCCCATCACATCTTTTATGAGATCAATTTCTGTTGGCTTTATTCTAAAAGACACTGTTTAATTAACAGCTATTTTCATCCTTGAAGAACATCCTATTCATGCCCAGGATATCACTCTGCTACCTGAGACTATTACAGCCGGGAGGTCGTGCAGGCTGCAGACGGAAAGCAGAGGAGGTAGAGGGAGTGGGGTTTCGCAGTGTAACCACTAGATGTCCTTTGCAGTGAAGTGAACAAGCCTGACTGAGCCGGGCCATTGCACTGGAGAGAAGCCAAATCAGAAGGAGTCATACCACGACATCACATGTTAGTCACTCAGACGAGACGCTGTCATTAATTGTAATAACGACTGAGTGTCAAGTCTCTGATTCACAGCCAACGCATCATGCAAACATTTCTGTCCTCTCAGCAGAGTTTCATTTAAGTGTGACTGCATTTTACTTTACTTTTCCCCCTCCAGAACGCCAGAGCATATATGAATGTAACAGAGTTTGTTACAGAAGTCACACTTTCATCAGGTAACGCACAAGTAACTCATGATTTTATAATAAATCAACACATCCTATTCCATTTTATAGATAATGATGTAATTTAGATTTGTGATGTGCCTTTCCTTTGCAGTCTTTTAACCTCCTTTTTTACAAGCTCTTTATTGAGTTATGACATCACTTAGCCAGGCAGATATATTATAATATGACAATAATCAGTGTGAATTTACAAGTTTTAGGAAAGTTTCCTGAATGCAAAAAAAGCTATAACCATTCCTGTCCCTGTGTTTCAGATGTGGTTATTATAAATAAAGACCTGCAACTGTTATCATACTACCACAATGCTGTGATTAAACAGTTATTAGAAATGACTGTGGCTTAGATATAACTAATATCTAAAAGCCTTGACAGGGGTTGCAAATTAGCCACGGCTAGAGACCTGTATGCTGGATTAATGTTGGGTCTCTGTAGATAATATAACAAAGAGAAGAGTCTAGACCTGCTCTTTTTGTGAAGTGTCTTGAGATATCATTTGTTATGAATTGGTGCTATACAAATAAAGATTGAGAGTGCTAATGGTATCCCAAGTCATCCCCCCCTTCTAATCATCTGATTTACTTTAATATTTGGGGTTGTTGTGTTTGTATGGATTAATAAACATAAAACACATTCATAAAAGAAGTTAAGAGAATTAACGTGGGCAGAGCAATGCTTACTGTTATCCTGAATGAAGCAGTCTTGGATGGCTGTGACATTCAGTGCCTCTTACCTTTTTACTTTGTTAGCTTTCTACATGTATTTGGTCTTTTTCTGTCCTTTTAATGTCTTGCTGCAAAATCGCCCTTCAGAGACAAATAAAGTTGATATTACTTAGTTAGCTACTCAGCTGCTGGCTGTTGTTTTACTCTGAAGATTGATCAAAATGATTTATCTTCTCATTTATCTCTTCAGATTTTTCAAAAGGTTGAGCTATTTCTTTATTAGATTATTAACATTTAACATTAGGAATTAATGGGCAAATAATGGGTAGATATAATAAGTAAGATACGCTTATACGGTTTATTATAAGAACTGACATTCATTAGTGTTAATCATTATGATTTACTGAAACATTCATAATTTAAAGTTCTTTATAATCCACTCAAAAGTAGATCTTTATTGCATCAGTCAATACTTTTATTGACCATTAATAAAGTCATTAGTGATAAACATTTTAGAAGTGGTACCCAACTATTTGATTTAAAAGCTCTTCCATTTATTCTTCAGATGTTTTCAAATAAAAAAAGTACCTTAAAAATCACAATAGTTGTGATTTGTACGGCAAAGATCATGACACCGTATATAAAACCAGGACAGGAGGCAACAGTGCAAGTAAAAATGTTACTATCTGCTGTCATTTCCCTCTAGACATACAACCAGTGGAGCATTTAAGTCGCTAGACGCACAGCCAAGACTCAGACAAGTGAATTTATGTGTTAAGTTGGTGTCCCCCTCCCTCTCCCTCACTGTCTCAGAGGCCCAGCACAGATAGCGAGTTCCATTAGGAATTTCAACTCGAATTAAGGTGCTTGGGGAGGACACATTAACACATGTGCCGCTTCTGTAGTTAAATGTCAGAATGGGAATGAGGCCTGTGACTTTATATTCCATTAGCCACTGCCTCATGTTTCCCTGCTGTGTATCTAAATAAATAATCAAGACAGCCTCCAAAACACGAATCATCTTTTCACAATAATAGAAAATTAATGGCTCTGCTTGGGTAAGTAAATTACACCAAGAACATCCCACAGCCTAAATCACTGCTGAGAGATGATGACAAAGGATGCATTATAGGCCGCAGGAAAAAGGAACCCACTCGTCCAGAAAATTCTGAAATCTGAATAAAATGTTGGGGCTTTCAAGCTCTTTACAATCACCTTGCATGAAAGTCTAATTCAGTTTGGCCTCTTATTAATTCATAAGCCATTAGTAACATATTTCTCTAACAAAAAGCCCCCTGACAAAGAAGAAAAGAGTGTGTTTGGGAGAGGTATGTGCAATTAACATTTAACCATGGGCGATTAAAAACAAGTCTCAAAGAAATGGTTTAGAGTGGGGTCTTGAAACATGCAAACAGCTGAACTATTTTATGGAGCATTAGCCAGATATATTTAAATACAGCTGAAGTGTGTCCCTGCCATATAGTAAGTATAACACCTGTCATGCTAAATCATGTACACAAATGGCTACTATGAAGAGGAAAAAGCCAGGCTAGTATAGAGACTAAACCACTCAAGCAAAACCAACATTTAACAACTGCTCTGCTCTGCAGTGGCTCTATTCTGCAGCAGCGTCAGGAACAGAGTGCTTGAATGTAGTGCTGGAGCTGATATGGCATGATAATTAATCGGCTTATTATTCAAATTATTTTAACACCATTTTAGTGCTTGGTGGCTTGTTTCAGACCAGCAACAAACAACATAATTTACAACCAATGGAAATGATTGATCCTCCTCACAACAAACGCTTGGATATACATTTTATGCCACTCCATCAAATAAAAGGATATTTTACCAGAAAAGTGACAATTTTGACCTGCCGATGGCGCTCATCCTTTATATATATATATATATATATATTATATACTATATAGTCTGATTTGTGTCAATCCATCAAGAAAGGTTGTTTTGTTTATAAAGGGAAGACTGACCTACTAATGTTACAAGGGGAAATGTCAGGGACAAGCAAAGTCTGTAGGATTCATTCTCTGGGCACCAATCATGTATATCTCTACAAGATACAAGAGACAAGATGTTGCTGCCCTACAAGAAAAGTCAGTTAATAGAAAAAGTCTTCTGGGTTTATCCTTTGGGCATCATGAATGCCCTGGCGATATGTTTTTTTGCTAATATATTAAATAGAAGTAGAGATATTTAACTGGAAAAGCAAAGACTTTGACTTTATGGGGCCGCTAGAAGAACAGTCAGAGTATCAACACATTTTCTAAGATACATCCACTGGGCACCAAGAATATCTGAACAACATTTCATGGCAATCCATCTTATAGTTGTCAAGAAAATTTACTTAAAACTCACAATGCAAACCTAGTCGTCCTAGATGAGCTGCTTGGGTAGACATTGTGATTTATCTTCTGGAGACACTGAATGATAAGGAACATGTTACATTATGATGGTCCTAGAGGCTAAGAGATTAACAGAGTATCTGGGCCATTCTACCGAATTGGTTCAAAGTCTGGTTGGAAATATTTTGAAATTTTTAAAGTTTTATTCCCAAATTCTTTTCCCTATATATATTGTTCCATATCTGAAGTACACATATCTAGTAAAAGAACAGTCAAATTTGATATTGTATTTTTAGAATCTTTTGGAATGTATTTCCTCTCCCCAAATTTGTCACTACCGAAACATAGTATATGATAAAAATCATATATCTTCAATCTTCAATTCTTCAATAAAACGCTGATCAGGTTGATTTCAGAGTTAATGATTTGAGATGGAACATACAGTTAACCAATCAGCATCATAACATTTTAGTTGATAACTCAATTTATATATATTTTTGTAAAAACAACCAGTGTTTCGTTAGTGACTAGTATTTTCTTTGTAGTGTTTTATCATATTCTCTCAACCTTATTGCTTAATTTTAACTCATAACATGCCTGATGTTGGGAATATTACACACAAATGTTTAGTGGTCAATAAAATAAATTATTTATGAAGAAAAATGTTCATCCATGACCATATAGTACAAATATTACTTATCAATTGCTTATTTGCTGTAAATAGATTGAAATGATGATACTTATAGAAACTCACTGATTCTAAGACTTTGGAACAAATTTATTTCAAAATAATGAGATTTAACTACTAACCAGTCCATTTTGTCACTACCGAAATGATAATGTCACTACCGAACTTGACCATATGATTCGGTAGTGACTGTTTCGGTAGTGACAATTCTACCTAATTTTGAGCATAACTAAAGAATGCTAGCAAGCACATGGCTAGAAAACACATCTTTGAAGGAGTACACCCCTAGAAACATAATAATTTGCATAAAACCCCAAAAAGTTTACATAATTGAAGAGAATGTGTGTTCGGTAATGACAATTTTTAAAGTTACACACTGATTTTCAGACTTTGGAACACATTTATTTAGAAATTATGGGTTTTAGCTGCTTATCATTCAGTCATGGGGGACAGAGATGCAATGTCAGTTCCTGGACAAAAATTCAGGGGTGTGGCTTAAATCTAGGCTCAGCCAAGCCACTAAAACTCTTGTGTTTCGGTAGTGACATGAAAACAAGGGACATGATTTTTTGAGCATAGTTTTTAATTTAAAAATTAAACCCACAATAAATCTAAGTCTTTCAACCTTTGTTTAAACTTAATCATAAAGATATTTTAAATTATACAGTTGAAACAAATTTAAAAAAAATGTAAGTGGTATTTACATAAATTGAAAATCAGGATTGGGGACAGCTACTTCTCAATAGAAAGTACCCTATAAATTATATTTTTTTATTTATTTAGCTTATCACTATCTCATTTAATGCCCTGGGTTTAAATAGATTATAATATAATCTCAGTATATCCATGTCTGAATACTTAATTGTTTTGTTAAATCTATTTTTTTGTAATGGGACTGCACTTTGAACTAATTCGGTAGAATGCCCCCTCTAGAATTTGTTTGGACGTATCAGGTTCATAGTAAAAGGAGAAATATTTTCCTTTAAAGGGGAGGATTCACCTGCTTGTTGAGTTGGGTGAAAGTCATTTAAAGTTATCCTCTGGTCATCATGAATGCCCTGGTATTTGTTTTGCTAATTAATAAACAAAATATAGGGAGTGGAGTTTAACTGACTTACTGGTGGCACTAGAAGAAAAGTCAGAAGACCAGCAATGCCTTAAGTATTTTCCTCTGGAATAATGTATATCTTTACTAAATTAGATGGCGAACTATCAACACAATTCACTTCAGAGAAACAGCCTCAAGGGGGCAAGAGATGAAAGGTCAGGCTTACCAGTCCTTTTCTTCTGGAGACCATACATTCCCACAAAAAATGCTGTCAATCTTTGAAGTACTAATAGCGATATTCAAGTTCAGATATCGACTTGATCTTGGTGGGTTGAAAATTCAGGGCAAAATCTTCATATCATCAGCAAAATATCATCTTTGCACCAAGGATATCTCCACCAAATTTCGACCTAATCCATTTAGAGATATTTCACTAAATACCAACAATCGAACAGTGTCACTAAATGGGGGGTCGGGGAATCACACGAGTCATTGGGATACATACTCTGGAGACCATGAATCACAAAATGTTGTGCAAAACTATAAAGAATGATAGGGCTATTCTACATGAAATGTGAATACTTTGACCTATTTGTCGCAAGTCAATTAAAGTATAAGGATCAGCAACTTCCCCAGAATGTATCCTCTTGGCACTGTGCATTTCTGGATAAGAGTTTTCATTCCAATCCATCAAACAGAATAAGTTCTTCTGTTGGAAAGTAAGGACTTTGAAAAGTCAGAGTATTTGACCTGCCAATGGCCACAGAGGAAATGGAGGAGTGGATCATCAAAGTACATGGGAATTATCCTCTGGGCACATTGAACGTCGATACGAAGTTTTGTGGCAATACAAAACGAATAACTGAGAGTCCTTTAATAGTAAAGACTTTAACCCTGAGAAAAAGTCAAGAGATTGGCAAAACCATTAGAAACCATTATTCTTCCTTTGGGCAACATCTCAAATTTCATGGCAATCCTATAATAGTTGTTCAGACATGTTCTCTAAAAATGAACAACATCCTTGTGGCATATGATATGTCAGGGGATCACCAGAGTCATTGGGATTCATCTTCTGGAGACCAAAGATGTCTTTACACCTTTCCATGGAAATCCATCCAAAAGCTGAGGAGATATTTTAGTCTGGACCAAGTCATGGCTGCTGGCATGGCTAAAAATACTAAATGTTACCTCCATCCAGACGCCTCTTCAATGCAACAATTTGCTCCTGAGAATCACAGCAAATTGAATTCTCTTGGTGTCTTGAGTTTTGATAGGGATCTTTGACTTATTTAATAATTAATCGAAAACAATAGATGGATTATTTGGTAATGAGTCTATTTTCAGTTGCAAAATATTGCCATTCTTGGCTGGTTTGGTTTTACCCCTCATGCTTCATTACTCTTTCTTTTGCCTTCATGTCACCTGACCTCTTGTGCTCATTTCCACTAATGTCCGGCTTCCTATTAACACATTTCTAGACATTCACACCTAACAGCTGACATATGTTAACTTTATTATTTTTTTTGGTCCATTCCTCAACCAAAGAGATAGATGCCCAATTAAAGCATGGAGCAGTGAAGGAGTCTCTGATGTGCCATTAAGACAAATGGTTAAAAAAAATCCTTCAGGTTATACCTACAGTGAAAGATGCATAGACCTCAACTGGAGCTAATCCCACAGTGGAGAAGGTGTTACTGCTATCTCATTTCCCCACATAAACACCTTTCTCTCTCCCTGCACATTAATTATTAGCACAGATGCAACCTACTGTTTACTTTTTAAACAGGATGAGCGAGCTGCAGCATATGAAACGGCAAAGAGCTGGTACTCGAGCCAAAACAGGTTACAGAGCAGAGCAGAAAGACCCGGGACGAAGAGCACCAGGAGAGTCATGAATAAGTCACACAGCCCCTGGACCTTCCTCTGAAGGTACCAGGCCTCTGACATGGAGCTATTTCATCTGATAGCCCCGAAATGTCCCGGAGACGTGGGGAATTCAGATACATGCAAGGAGTTATACTGTATGCATGCAGGCTGTCTTGTGTATGTGTGCATATACATCACAATCCTTTGGATCACACAACAGGCATCTTCATTCATCCTCTAGAGACCCCCACAACATCCACTCAGTATTTCAAAGCGCCTTTTTTTCCCAGTAAGGCCAGCATGGAGTCAGGGTGCCAGCTGATTGTGCTTCCAATTCAAATAATGACTGTAATTAGGCAATTAGGTCCTGAGAGGCAGAGAGGCCAAGAGCTGGCTTTTCCTTACACATCACAGCAGACAGCAAATGAGGATTCACCGGGGAATACAAAGATTATGGCTATAGCATATGCTTCCTCCCTTTGGTGCACATAGCAATAGCTTATGTCAAGGGTTAGAAGGACAAGCAGTGGATCAAATGATGTGAAACGTGTACAAACATACTCACGTCAACTCTCTTTACATTTGTATACAGTTTAGAAAAATGTAGTGTGTGCTAAGAAGAATTAACAGTCATATTATATGAAATAACAGAAACATTTACTGCGAACATATTGCCGTATAATTCTTGTTTTAAAAATGAATACATATTACAATAAACATATAGAGTACATGGAGTATGTTTTTTTTTGGCTCTTTTATTGGTGAGATAACACTACAAGAGAAAAAAGAGACAGAGAAAAAGATGACAAGACAATGAACTTTGTACAGACAAACAGTAAGGATTCAAACCCCTTAAAAAATTAATCTGAAAACATTGTTGTATTTTCACTATGCATGAGTTAAGTCAAGAATACATGGCGGCAGATTCCGCTACGTTGTGTTTATTTAACAAAACATCATTTTACATAATTTAATCTCAAATGCTACAAATTTAAAGATTTGCAGCTCAGAAATAAACTGAACAATAATAGGAACAACAACAAAATACCTGATCAACAGGATTAACGCAGTGAGAGAACATACACATTTCAAACATGCATTTAAGAAATAACCACTGGGGCTCAGGTGGAGAACCGTCATTCTGTAGCCATCATTACCACCACTACATTTAACTGCCTGATCTGTGTGATGTTTGCTCGACATTCAACCAAGGAGACTTGCGACGTACAGCAACACCACACAGACAAACAACAAGCAGAACTACAAGAACACAGTTTATTGAATCCGATCAATTCATCAGCTGACTTCAGAGTAAAAGTAACGAGAACATTCAAAGAAAGTGGCATCAAAAGTACAATATTTGTCTTTTACATGTAGTGGAGTAATAAGTTGCCCCAAAAAATAATAGGCTACTTGCGTAAAATACGGTTACTCAAAAAATGTACTTAAAGGAGCAATCTGTAAGATATCTACTGAATTAAATGATAAAATGACTTTACTGTATCATCAGAGCAGAAACATGGTCAAACTAGGATCAATATTGGAGCTGCTTTTTCTAAAAAGCATCTCCAATCTCTCAATGTAGCGAGGTCAGAATGCAAAAAGGTATTAAGACTGATGCAGAGCTAAACACTGAAGCTTCAGTGTCTGCGACATGGCAACCTGCGTGCACATCATGCTTCATGTCGGAGTTTCATACTGCTCCTTTAAATACAGCACTCAAGTAAATTTACTTAGTTACTGTCCACCGCTGTTTAGGACTACGGGTGAAGTTTAGCTTTTGAGCTAATTCTGGCATACATGCATATTGCTGATAAGTTGATTAATGTTCACTGTCCTAATTCAATAAATTAAATTTAAAAAAAATCCCATAATAGAAATATAGCCGGTCTAGACCATTCTCCAATAGAAAAAAATGGAAATCAACATCTGTGATCTAAATACATGTGAATGCATTTAGATTGTGTTTGAAGTATTAATGTCAAAAGAGTTTTATGATACAAAAGTGATCCTTAAGGAGACATGGTTGGTTTTTAAAATGTGAGATTACAATCACTTATTGTGGAGAATTCAGAGCTCCATTGTTTTGGTGTTATTTATTGTTTTAAACCAAAGGGTCTGTACAAATCATCTCTTGGTCATGGACTGTTTTCTGTGAAGTACCAACCTGAGATACAAAGGTTTTCTGCGTTTTTTTTCTTTCCCTGGTTGCTTGAATAGCCTTTCAAGGACTGCATCGAGACACTGGGCAGCAGATATGAGATATTTGGCATTTTCAGGTAGGAAAAAGTCCAAGCTGGCCTTACATTCAGAAATAACACAAGTTCTTAAACTATTGACTGCACTGAAGCAGTAGACTTCAAAAGGTCCCTCTGACCTGTTTGCTGAGGAGCCTCAAACCAAGTTTTTTTCCTTCTTCTTCTTCTTTCCCTCCCCAGTACTACGCGTTTCATTATTAATTTGTTTTTTCTCAAGTTTCTCCCTGACCCAGGACATTAAATAAAACATTGTATGGTTCATGAAAGATTATGAAAGAGCAGAACGTAAGCGGCAGGAGGTGTAAACTCAGCACAATTCATTCTGGTATATAATGTCAATGCCAGCAACCCCCCTCTCACCCTACCTCCATGCCCTGCAGGCATATTGGCGGAACTACCAATGGATGCTAAGCTTTTTCCGACAAAGCTCCGAAGATAAAGTATCTTCCTTTTATCCCCTCTGCAAATCAATTCTGGGCCTTACAGCAAAATCCCATAAAATAACTTCAAACACCACTACTTACTCCAAAAATTTGTATTATGGCTATATCTCTTTGAACCCTTACCAGTGAAGTTTTGGAGGAAAATGATTTAAGTGTTATCTGCTAAGACATCAGCATGTCAGCACTTCACCTCAGTTTTTCTTCACATGCCAACCTAAACCTTGTATTTCTCTCCTTGTGTTTGGTTTTTGATTGCTTGGAACCATCCAGGCCTGGTGATAAATACAAATGCTGCTTGTAAACTTAATGGCTGTAGTAAGTGCAAACAAGACCGTCTGAAGCCCTCTCGGTGCTTCGAGCTCACTCGGCTGTTGAAATATTCATCTCCCTTCACTCTTCCTCAACAATATGATATAAACTGAGGCTGATAGCACGACTACCTGAAAAGCCAATGTGTCAGTCAAGGTGTGATAACTGAAGCAGCAACAGAAGCTATTGATTAGCCTGAATCTGAAGACAAGAGAAGAATGATGCTAATAACTACTGCATGTATTCATGTCAGTTCACCTGAATGTTACTAAAAGCTAAAAATAAAGATATACTGATACAGTATGGATCCAAATAAAGCTATTAGCACACAATTAATAATTTATCATGCATTTGTAATTAGCGAGGTACAAGCTGACAAGCTATTGCTCTATATCAGTGGTTCCTGACCTCTTTCCTTGGAGCCCCTTGTATCTAAACAAAGCTGTCCTTTTGTTTGAGAACTTTTGGTGAAGCATATTTCATTTCCCAAGCTCGGGAAATAAGGCAGAATATTTTGTGAAACATGAAGCTGCAGAATCAAATGTAATATTTTAAGAAATGTTTGCCTATTGCACCTGTACTTTTAGACATATTGTTGATTTGCATGACAATATGTCAATCATTAGAATTCATCGGTTTTATTCTGATATAAATAGATAAACTTAAAAAGATAGATATATGTAACTCCTCATAATAAATAGATAGTCGGACTAAAGAAAGAGATAATAATGAGCAGCAGCGGACCACATGTATATTATTTTTTAATATAGAGGGCTTCATCATCGTACAGCAGTTATGTAAATTTCACCACCTGTCAGCCCGGGCGCATGTTTTAATAAAAAGTCCTGAAAGTGAACGCTTGATTGCTCTTAACTACTGCATTTGGGAGCCAAATTAGATACTCTGCGAGGTCACATCAGTGCATTTAAAAAAAAAAAAAAAAAGAGAACATTTTTTACCTCCCACATGTTATATTTTAATGCCAAATCCACATGGTGTAGCCCTCAGCTATATACAACTCCTCCTCTGTTAATGTGAGATAGGGTGGTGTTCTTACATTTTTAGTGGGCAGGAGTGCAAATTTAATATTTCTGCACAAAACTACATGTGAAAGGCACCCCCCCCCCCCCCCCCCCCCCCCCCCATCCCCCTGTACTAACAACAGCGTCTCATGCATAGACACATGCAACCTTTCTCTTTGCAGTTGGCCTATCTGTGGGATGCTTACAGAGCTCTGAGATCAGAGGAGGCTTGAATAGATGACCTGACAAACACATGGTCTTCCTGGACTCCTCTGACCTCTGTCAGTACACACAACTCCAAAAATTCACCTCAAGGGGAAAGAGGAGACATCGGATGCCCACGGAATCGATAGCTTTACTTTTCTGAGTGGATAAACAGAAACAATTTCAAAAGTCAAATTCCACAAATTTTCTCTCTTGAGGAAAACACACGTTTTACTGAAGCATAAATAAGTTTAAACATACAAACTTCATCTTTTAAAGCTTTATAAATATGATACTCTGCCTACATATTTTTCTTAAAAACTAATTTTTCACTATATTTAATACCTACCCTTTGTCAAAGGAGCCTCCTACTGTAGCACAAGAATTTCACACGATTAACATCTTGAATCTTTAAAACCAGTCATATGTGGTCAATTCAAACAGCGCTGACATTAAATCAGTTGTTCTCTTCAGACGTGCTTGTTTAAAAGCATCATAACTCTTTTGCAGCAGTGAGTCAAAGTAAGCATAAAGTCCAAACTTCACGGAAAAAAAGGATGTAGCAACAGCATGTATTTGAAGCAGGTGACAGAACGCGGCCTGATGAGCAGCCATAAGGTGACCCCTGACAGAGGTCAGTCGCTCACTAAGCAGCCAATTAAACCCACGAGGCCCTCCACGAGTCAAAACATGACCCAAATCTTCTGAACATCTGAACATCCTGCAAACAAACTGACAGAGACAGTGTTCAAGGGTCCAGTTTAGGATGTCAAAGCAAGAAAGACACATGTTAAAATGATATTTTATGTATTTTATACTATGACAACATTCTTACTGGCAACTCTTGTTTTATTATGAAAGTTGTCATTTGCAGTTTGAATTTCCTGCAAATATTTGGGTATAATATTTGTCAGTGATACAATGTTTGGACATGCTGTTCTTTAATGTAAGCCTATTTTTTTAAAATTAAAAATATACTTTTTTTGTAATGCAAAGCTTCAGCATTTACACATTTATTGCGTTGATCCTCAAATGCTTTAAAACATAGCTATAAGTTGAATAAAAGCCAGAATTAAACAGTACATTGAAACATTATTTCTGACTTACAAATTAACAATTAAAAGAATAAACATTTTATAATAATACATAATACATTTTAATTGAATAAACCTTGTTCTATCTGCACATATTGTGAATAAAAAGAGCAGATACCAATAGTCACTTGATAAGCTAATATCAGCTGCCCAATGAATCGGTCAGGCTCTGGTATATTGTGTAGCTTTCTGTATGTTTTTTCTCTTCTGCGTACATGCTGCTTCAAACCAACTGAGCCTGGAGAGATTAATAACGTTGTTTGAATTGAATGAAATTGATACAGTTTACAAAGATGCATAGGATACTAGAGGTGGGGGAACATCAATTTATGTAAGAGATGTGAGATTCTTAAATAGATTCATAACTTCCAAAAAACTTTTCTTTTTTTTAGCTAATCAGTCACTCCCTGCTAAGTGCTAAGGCTAGCTCTCTAACTCAGGAGAATGTCATATAGAGCAACGATAAATTCATCCAGTCTCACAGATGACTGGAGTATGTCCTAAAGTATGTACTAATTCAAAAGTAGACTTTGAATCATGAATCCAGAATCGTTTTGAATCAAAAAAAAGATTCTGAATTGAATTGTGACTCCAATGATTCCCAGCACTATAGGAAACATATACTCACAGTATAGTACCAGCACCTCCAACTCCAGAGTTGTTACAAAGTAAATATACAAACTGACTTTCTACTACTTTCCCTCAGAGTTATCTTGCAGGCCCTTTGGGAAATCCTAACCCTCAGTTTGAGAACCACAGATTTACAGTACAGAGCATGAAGCACAACAGAACTGTATTACTGTATAACAATGAACAACTCCTCCCAAACCTCAGCACTCAATGCTCCAAGTGTGCGCACATCCCTCACTGCTGTGTCGAGTAAGAATTACAAAATAGGATATGTTACTCCATTTAGATAAGTGTTATTTGCCATCAACAGTGTTGTAAGCTGCACAAGTATTCATGAGAATGCATCTGAATAATTCAGAGTGCTCTTGCCAACTGCTGAGGGAGGCCAAGTGACAGTCTGTGCATTATCCTTTGATCAAGGGTTCTATAAGAGCGCTGCGTCGGCCACACCGGAGAAAAAAGCATATTTAGGCCAACAAATCCAAGATGAGAGAGCAACGGTGCAGCAAGCAGCATCCCAATCTTTTTTTTACCAGTTGCAGAATACGAACAAGCTGAAAAGATCCATCCGATAAAATGATACCATCTGGTGCCAATGGATTTAGTGACCCCAAAGAGCAACTCCCCATAGTCCCAATGGTTATTGTCTTTTGGGGACTCAAGTTAATTCTCTTTTTTGTAATAGCTGACACAAAGCCAGGATGCTACAGGTTCAGCTGAGGAGGATTTGTACACACACAGGATCCATTTAGTTAACACAGGATTATGAATCGGCTGCTTTACAAGACAGTGGAAACATGGAAGTTACAGTGTGGTGACGGGACATAGCGTGAATATAAACCTCAAAACAGCAACACTAAAAATGTATATTCTGACTGCTCAAGCACACAGAGAACCATTAAAGGAGGCTCGATATCCTGCAAGCACGAAGTGTTAAGACAAACAGAACAAAGGAAAATGGAGCACTAAGAAGTGCCGCTCAAAATCCAGACCCAACACCTTTGGACAGCAAATCCCTGGACGCATCCCGCTACAAACTAAATCATTTCAATAAACTGTGTCACGAAATCAAGCACTGCATGTCCCAGGCATAAGCTAGAGCATAAAAAAAGTCACCCACCGCTCTGGAAAGCTTTGTCACTAAAATGAAATGTGATGTAGAGCGATTTTCCGTGCATTTGCCTCTCAATTATGGATAGTGATTCTAATTAGTTCAGAAGGCGCCCAAACACTGAACTTCTGTTCAGTCCCATTACAGTTTGGAAGGGATTAAAAATATATAAGGTGTGTATATGTACACTTTTAAATCATCTCTCGCTCATGGTTACAACACTTATGCTATGAAATCCCGCAGAGCTTCTTGAAGAGCTTTTTCCTTGTTTTTCCCAGAATGATCTGTGACTGATTCTGAAACAATTACAGATTTTTGGTAAACATTCAGCAATGGTATCTGGAGGACTGCAGGGCATATTTATGATGCTAACAATCCTGCAAGGACTGCGATACTTAGGGTTTTGTACGTGCAGATTCTGCGTACATTCACGCAGCAGATCCTTAATGGAGAATGATCTGGAGCTGCCAGGTTCAAGACGAGCACTTCTCTGTCTGCTTCTCAACAACAGGGCTCCAGGGTAGAAGAATCTCTCTGTGTGTAACACGCCTGTAAGTGCTGTTTGTTGTCAAAAAAACGAAAGAATCTACTACCCAATGTCCTGGATTAAAAATGCAGCATCTCCGGTTTATTTTCTATCTCTGCCTGTTTCATTTCCTGTAAATGAGCTCGCTCAGGTTAAATAAGAGATGCAGATTGACTGGAACAGGAATCAGGGGATAAATGGACATGTGCTCAGCTCAGAGCTATCCAATCTGTGGTCTCTTCCAGACATCTCTGCTGTCATATTGAGCTGTGTTACAAGGAAAGCTGTTTCACGGCAACGTGTAATATGTCTTTTCTAACATCAGAGAATGAAAAGTCACAGATTGCTCCTATGGAGTCTCCTTCAGGTGTCCAGTGTTTTTACTCCTAGCCAGAGAAATCTGATAATGAACAAGACTTCAACTCCAAGACAAAATGATTACAGTTGGAATATTAGATTGCTGCCTAAATATTTTTGACACCACTTGCCCATACTACAATGCATACACTAGATCTACACCCATGTTTTCATTCAAGTCCTTGTTTGCAACACTCTATAAACGTGTGAAGAAGTGATTCACTTCCCTTTTGTTTTTCTTTACAGTAAGAACCAGGAAGCTACAAGATGTCTTTGAGCAAAAGAAAGTACCAACGTGAATTTCACTCCTTTAGCTTAATACGAACCCATACCCCCAAGAAAAAAATATTTTAATTCTTACATAGCTTACTTCTCGGAGCTGTTTTACCCATTTTCAATGCTATTTCCATTGCTAGCTTAGTTGCCTCAGTCAGCTTCTTGATCTTCCTTGTTGACGTCCCTCTGTTCCTAACAAGTACCAGCTAGCTGCTGCTTGCTGAAGCAATTCTACAAACAAAAAATAGAACATGTTTATTAAAGATGTTGTCTTTACCTAATGCATCAAGAGTAAAAGCTAACAAATCTTTGCCAAGATAGTTGAATGAAGGCCACATAATATTTTGGGGACTTTTGCACAAACTGCTGAGTCCAGGTTGGATGAAAACGATGGATGACTCAGAAAAGTCACCATTTTTACAACACTGATTTTGTATTCGAATGTTCAACCGCAGAGCTTGAGCCAGCCTCAGTGTTTCCTGTCCACCAGTTGCCTTTTCCCCGGCTGCTGCCATCCACTAGAAAGAGCAGCAGTAAACTGTGTTATCTCATGTGGGCCCTCTGTGCCATGTATGCGGCGAGCAGAGACTTGGTGGGGAGGCTCTGTAAACACAGCGTTACAGGGAGCACACATGTCTACCTTCTGAAACATCAGTCTCACACTGAGGCTGTCAAAGAAACGAGGCACAGACTCACAGCACAGCACACACAATGGGAGCGGACCTGTGGCACCGCTTTCAAATGCAATCAGAGCCGGGAAAACCAAACAGTAAAATGAAAAGGCTGAGCGTGTTTTAGCTGAGTGTGTCATGTCTGACAGATGAATGAAACCATGACCCGCGTTTAAGGCAGGTGAACAGAAACAACCCGATGTCTTAAATCTCAAAATACAGCGACTCCAACAGCGGCTGATCTGAAGCGTATGTTGAGGAAATGTAATGACTGTGATATTTGAATGAAAATAGTCACTTTGCTGCCTCTTGACATGAGAGAAATATGCAAAGTGTTCTCGCTCACACTGCTGAGAAGTAGTAAAATCGTTCATAAACTTGAGATTTTTACCAAAACTAGCAGCTTTCCTGCCGTTGTTTCAACACCGCCCACTTAGAAGCCAAAAAAAGCAGACAGCAAGAGAGTGAAAACGGAGCCATTTATGGGATGTCTTATACCCTGAGCACACATTCTGCCATCAATCTGAATGTTTTGAGCTTTTAGATGCTATAAAAGCACTGGATAATGATTGTCGGAGACTCTACCACTTGCTGTTGTTCTCTCAGAGACGTGGGGCTCTTAGTGTCAGCCGTCACTCTCTGCCTTTAATTGAAACCATTTCCTTCACTATGTCTCGACGCCTCATCACAGTCTCCAATGAGCTCCGCAGAGGTGCTCTGAGGCAGCCCCGATGCTAAAAGGATCAGACCTCTGGGGTGATCCGCAGCCAAGAGAAAGACAGCGTTTATGCCTTTTAAGCTGCTGTTTTCCTGGCTGTGTGACTGGCTTTGGTCCAGGCTTCCTGTGACTGGGACAGTCAGGGAGCCAACGCGGGTGCAGTCGCTGTGATGTCCTCATTTAAAAAAAGTTCTCGCTCTGAGTTGTGTGCCGTACAATCCCTCGCCACTTAGGGAGAAAACAGCCGCTTGAGAGCGCTTTGATATGTAGAAATATGAAGGCATCATATTTATCCGCCACCCCCTTCATGGAGAATGCTTGGATGAAAGCAGCAGTGGGAGCGGGCTGAAGGCTGAGGATTAACAATGACATAACATGAAGAGGGGTCTGTCAGCACAGTGACACCTCGTTTCGCCTGCCATTGTCTGATTACCCCAACAGCAGCCCACCAATGACAGGGATGATCACAGGAAGGCGGGAAGAACACAACTGTCAGGCTTAGGCTGCAAAGACAATTCCCACCATTTCTGCTGCTTCAAAACCAGATTTTAGACAAGACGAAACAAGAGACTAGTGGAGAGTGAGCGAGAAAGGGTGGAGGAGGAGGAGAAAGAGTGAAGGAGAAGGACACACGGACAGCTTACAGGGGATACAAACCAAAAGATTATGGTAATCTTCCCTCCTTTGTCCCCCGCGAAATGTTTTCGTACTACGCCTTTTATCTGTGTAAGAAGGGATGTGAACCTCTTCAGTTAGTGACAGTGGGCACTTTCTGTGTGGTTTCTGGGTAATTAGCACCAGTAGCAGGCCCTTTCTTTTTCTCTGCTCAAGCTTATGGTCTTCTTAGGGACGGCAACAGGGGATTTTCTCCCTGCAACCCTCTGTCTGCTCTCAAGGAGCGATTCCCAGCCCAGGCCGAGCCACAACAACCATCTGTTAGCGCTGGAAGGATCAAAACCTTCTGAGACTCTCAGCATCGCTGACAATCAAATGGACAGCTTAAGTTCAGACAGGTGACTGAATTAATTATTCTATTCAGCGCTGCAACAGAGATGTTTTCAATAGAGTGGTCAATGGACTGCTCATATGCTCGGCTTTCTGTTTGTGTGTCCATACTGTGAAAAACAATTCAAGCCCAACGCTCTTTTATTCGTCATTACACATTAATATCTGTACTTAAATTGGTATAAAAATTCTAACTTCTCCTTCCTTCTTCCAGCTAAATGAATCAATTAGAAGCACAAAAACTTTTTAGTTTGTGTTTTGAAGTCTCGGCCGCTGACTTTCCTTGGTGGTCATTTTGCAGGGTGGGGGGTTTGACTGACTACTAATCTTTTTTCCCATGCAGAGTGACAGAAGCTAAAGGATAAATTGGCCGCTGGCACCACAAACACGCCTTTTCAATTGGGGGATAGTACCAATATGAGATCTAAAAGAACACCCAAAGCTTACGCTCATCATATCAACTGGGGCTTTTCAACAGGGGGTCAGAGGTGGCCCTGAGATAAAGTGCTATACAAGAGATCAGTGGGGCCGGCCCTTCTACCCCTAATAAAAGCACTCACAGTGTTAATAGTGATAAATTTCTCGATCAGAAGTGCTGGCACTTCTTTGTGAATCTGTCCTGCTTTTCTTTATCCTTTGATGTTTTTTTTACTCCGTTTTTCTTCAACAACACCTCTTCTCCGCACTCCAACGGATGAAACCTCTTTTTGTTGTGGTTCAAGCTGCATCTTATTGTCTCTGTCACGGGTGCTTTGTCTTACCAAGGCCTGCTGCACCCACAGAAAAGCAGGGGGGCTTCATCAAAGCTGGGGCGAGATGGACTCAACAACAGTGGATTAAGGTCTTCTGCATGATAAAGTCCCTACCTAGGGGTGGAATTAACTTAATATGTGAAAGAATGTTATTGAGAGGGAATAAAGTGCCAAAAAGCTCTGTCATTCTCTTCGTAATGTCCTAATCCAGCGCCTGACACAGAGACCTTGGGCTGGAGTTAGTTAATCACAGAGATGCCCATCTGTATTGCCTGTCCTTTAAGCTATTTAAACTTCGCCTAAACTCAATTATTGTCCCTGGGAGACCAAAATGGCATATTAAGTTAGGTGAAAGGGTGGTCGACCAGGGGGAAAAAAGAATCCCAGCCTTCAAACGAGGAGATGTCAACGCAGCCAATTTAAGTACAGCTAAACAGATTAGAGGCAGAATCTATAGACCTGAAAAACAACGTGACAATGTGTTAAAGAGAGGAGGAATCTCACTTTCAAAGCATCCTCTAAACTGTTAAGCAACCTAATCATGGAGGATCTGAGGGGCTGTGCCCCAGCATATATTTCTCTATTTACTGCTCACACAGGGCTAAGATCACTGAGGACCTTACTTATCCGAGGGATAGGCCGGCTGTGGACGACATTTAATCTCACACCAGTGTGACGTATCTTATCATGAAACTCTCATTATGATCAGAGGAAGGTTTCAAAAGTGTTATGCAGATCAAATGTCCTGTCACACAAATATAAGCTACTTTTAAAACATTTATGTTAACGCACTTAAACAAATGAAACACCCGCTTCCCTTGAGTTTTTTCTTTCAGTATGTTTTTATTTTTAAATTTTATATAACCAAATAAATTGATCTTAATAGGTGGAGAAATGATTCTAAAGGCTAAAAAAGTGTCATTCGTCAGCACACGTTGATGCATTTTCTTCTTTTTGATACTTCAAAACAATTTTCATTGGAAGCAGAAAAATGACTATTTCATTTTAAAAAATAATAACGTAAAAACCATCAAGACCTCGTCCTGCAGTTACTCTTGTACCAGTTAGATCATCATTGTTTTTCATCAACATTCAAAAGTAACTTCCTGTTACAGGGTTGTTGGGTGAGGTGAAGCGAACTACTTGAAATATTGTTTGGGAGTTGAATTAAAATAATTAATCATAATTTACAGCATTAAATTAGTATAATGTATTTACGTTAAACGCACTGTATGTAAATTCAGCCACCAGGGGGCTCTGAATCAAAACAAGAACAAAAAGTGAAGTTGATGCTGGCGGGGAATCATGGGAGTGATTCTCTCTGCTACCCCCCACCCAGGTAATGTTAGTAGGATGACCCTGATGAAGGCCACGAGCCGAAACGCGTGGGTCTAATTTGTTAATAAGGTTGATCTTCTCACTACATGTGTTGCTTGAGCATTTTGCTCTTCCTAGCCTTTCACTCTTCATGCACCTTGTTAGTTGGTGAAGTTTGTGCTTCTTCAGGTAATGTTAGTACTCAACAACAAAAAATGTCTAACACAGGTTTAGTTCATTTTAGATATTTAGTAATGTGTAAAATTCTGCATATTACACGTTTAAATCTGTAAATCTTGTATTCTACTTTTCTGTAAAGAGGAATAAAATTGCAATTTTATTTTGTTGCTAAAAACAACAGCACAGCTTTGTGCAAATAAAAACTGACAAAGGTAGAGTCAAGCAGCTCCAGTTAGAACACCATCACATTGGAAATGTTAATGATGATACTGTCTCTGCAGCAACAGCAGTGAAGCTGCATCAGCTCCTGTTGACATCCACAACCTGCTCAGTGCCAGTCCCTGCGACGGATCATCTCTGAAGGAAGGCTTATATCTGGGATCTGTATCTGCAGCCTGTTGCTACAGCTGGGTGTTAGTTCAAATGTAGCATAGTAATAATATTAATTATCACATAGTTGAGTTTTATACGTTACAAACATTACAACAAGTGCATCACAGAGGTAAAACAGCATGTCTCTAGTAGAGAAAACAAATCATGACCCTATATTCAGAAATGATATTTTGATTTATTTGCAAAGTTGTTAAAAAAGTTGTTTCTTTAGTAGGCTAATTGTTGCAATGTTCTCTCACTCACCTGCTGGTCGAGTAATTATGTGTTTGTGTGTAAACAAGGCCTCTGTTGACATTTCTTTCTGCTAGAAGTTCAAACTGTGCTTGTTTACGCGTGTACAACCTTTTAAATGTACTTTTCTGCTGCAGAAATTAACAAACAGTCGTAAGCACAATGCATGAATCACATTGTTTTAATGAAATGGTGTCACATCACACTATAGGTGTGTAAAAAGCGCATATTGGCACAGCTTGATTTACAACACTCCAAAGTGCAAAACAACCACAAACAAATTGGATGCAATTTCACGTTCAGCAAAGCACATTAACAACAAATGTATGTGACAACAGTTCTGTTCCATATGCAGCCTAAATGTCCCTTCATTTCAGGCGCATGGTCAAGTAGAAAGCGCAGTGGTCAAGCCAAATGGGCTCACTTTGTGGCACACGATCACGCCACATTTGCTCAGAAGCAGAGCGAGAGCCTTTAAAGTCAACCAAATACTTAAATGGGAGCATTTGTGCGGCAAGCTTGAGAAGAGCTGGCCTTTGTCAAACCATCCGTCCAAAATAGCCAAAACGCGCTCAAGTCTAAAAGAAGCCATCGCTCCCTTCAACGAGCACGGTTCGCATATTCTGTCATGCCGGGATGAAATGACACAGGACTGTCGGGAACTCCAACAGAGGCCCCACTTGCGCCCTGAAGAGTGTGATACCGCTCAACAAACTGTAAACAGGCAGATTAACAAGGTTTGCTACACCATGATTCACACGTTTGCTGTGAAGATAAGTAATGCGACTCGTCCATGTGATGCTGATGTGACTTTATCAGAGCCTGCATAAAGACAGGGTTGATCAAATTAGCTGACCATGGATACTCAGCGACCACATGAAGTATTTCTGAAATAACCCCGGTGTCAAACGCTTTTTTTTTTTAAATACACACAGCAAATAACACCCATTTTCTCACCTGCACTCAAACTCATATACCTCTTATTATGTGTCAAATTACAAACACACACACACACATCTCCCGTGGTTTTGTTCCCGTGGAATATTCCTGACAAACAGGTCGGAGGTAGCCGTCACACCAGAGTGCACATCTCGTGGAGAGGATGCCTCTGCTGACATGCTGTATGGAGACATTAACCTGGCCAACCATCGTGCCAATGGTGAAAGCTGCTGAATAAAAAGGAGGACACGATTGTCACAGCGTGTTTGCTCTCTTTGCTCCCCTTGTCTGAGCCATAAGGCCCTCGCAGAGCAGAGAGGAAAACCCACAAAGAGGGTCTCTCTAATGAAACCATCAGAGGCGACAAGGATTCAGAACGTGCTATGACAGACAGCGAGCGATCATCCTGAAACATTGCATTCATTTTATCTTTAATGAAACTGCTTTTTGTGTTCCAGAGATCCTGAAACGGTCTATTAAACTATTGGCTGATAACACAAATCTATACTAGTTTTCATGAGAAAACAAATAATAGAGGAGTGCTAACGCTGTTGTGTGAAAGTTGGCTGCTCTCCCCTCTGGTTAAACCTTTGAGCAAAAACACCACAGGCTATAAGAGATATGTGTGTCTGCTTAAGAGCAGAGCAAGTTTAATTACTGTGAATAAAATGGTTATGCCATGTGGCCTTAAGGGAACACTGCAGTTTTACTTTGAGTCCAAATGTTTCTTTATCGTTACGACTTGTGAAAATATTAATATCTCAGAGGGTTGGAACGACTTTCATACTCCTTCATTTACTCTGAGCGGGGGCAGGGAGTCACATTTGTCTTTTGCGTGCATCCAAACTCCAGATGTAGATGCTTTATTTGTCTCTGTGATGGTAATACATCGGGAAAATTGTGCTCCAATTTGGCTCAATGGTCATCTCCCAATGGACACGCCATTTCCTCCCATCACGGAGGAGTCTGACCCCTTGGCGTTCAATTTGGAGCACTTTCCAAAGTAGGGATGTCCGTCATGCCCTCCAGTGTTTAGGACGGAAAACATCCGATGCAGATATTTCTCCAAAAGACATCTGACTGATGTCAAAAGATTATGCAAAACTGCAGAGCAGGATTTTTCTGTTTACACCTAATTCTATAACTCGTGTGTCAGACTCTAATTAAGGAGATAAAAAAGGGGGTTGAGGGCTGTATTGGGTAGAAAGTGGAGCTAACTTAATAAAAGAAATGACCTTAGGATAGTTAAGACAGAAGAGAAAGCGCACATCTCTAACTGACCACTCATGCTCCATCAGAATCATATTTTTTCCACTTCATGCTTGGTTTGCCAATGAACCTTTTCCCCTTCTGTAAACAAAACACATATTTGCACAGAAAATTACATATACAAGGAGATGTGCGCTTTACACTCAATGCTTTGGACACCGCGGCTTCTCCAAATGGAGCAAAACAAGGGCCTTTATATCTAGTTACGGACAAAGTGCACTTCAGCATGGCTAAGTGGTTTTAGAGGGGGTAGGGACGGAGGTGGAGTCAAGATCCGTCTTGACATTTCTTGCGCCGCAATTCTGTAGGATGGAGAATTCAAAGACAGACGTGAATACTTACAGAGACAAGCTTTAAAGAGCATTAAACAAATACACTTTGGAATTCAAACCAAAGGGTGTCACAAACGCAGTTCCTGGAACAACTGCAGTGGGAGACTGCAAGGATTTTGATGTTTATAGGTTATAATGTGGCCCCCTTGTTGAACAGTCTGAGATGTTTCTGGAGCACATGGCACAACAACAGGAATGCAATCGTATCTGACATGTAGATATTCCAAATACAATTTATAAATAGCTTAATAAATGTTAGACTCTCCCGCACCACAATACTATTACTTTGGAAATAAATGAAAGGAGACATTTGCCCTCTGTCTCCTCCGCACACAAAAGAAAGGAGAGTTGTTAGTAGGTAGCTATGCTAGCAGCTAATATGGCAGCTTATACACCCAAGAGGAAGAAAGTATGCTCCTTGAACTCAAATCCTTTAAAAGCTAAAAAGAAACAAAGTTCTTCACATTAACTCTCTAAGAGGAGAAACACACTCACTTTTCAATGACACGAACACTCACTTTTCAACATTTCCTCTCAGCTTAAGACAGCCGTGAAAGAGTCTGTGATGGGAAAAGGTCAATTAGCTTATTAGAGCCTTTTCAGGTGAAGGTGATTTCATGCTGTTGACACGTAATATTTCTCCCCTACCTCTGATTTGACAGCATGCTTACAGTCTGTAACATGTGCAATTTACACCAAAGGGAAAAGTAAAGCCTGCAGCTAGCATCATGCATTCGGATGGATAAGATGATACAGATGTATGGGATGATATTGATGGATTGGATGATATTGATGGATTGGATGATACAGATGGATGGATGGATACATGAATGGATGGACGCATTGGTATGCATTTCAAGTATAACTACTATTCCAAAGTCAGTTTCAATATTTTAATTTAAATTTGAAATGTTGCCAGTAACTAATTTTCTCACATATGGGCCAGGATGTATATCTTAGTTTGTTAGCTTGATGCTAACATATAAAGGAAATTGCAATGAACTAAATCTTCAAAGTCATTTTAACTCATGAAACGATCGATTGTACTTATCATTGTTAAATTAAACAGATCACTCCTTAAGTTAAGAGATGCCAAGTTAGCTTCTTAGCATCTCTACAGATTGTAACATTACAGTTGTGTCGACTGATACTATAATTATTTGTTCTTCTTTTGTTATTTAATGTAGCAAACAGCTTACAGATGCCCTACAGCCACTCTCTGGTAGTTGTACCGCATTACAACCTGGCACCAGTAATAATAATGCAAAAAAATGTATGTTATAAGATGAGATAAGAGTAGCATGCTGACTTTTTATACATTAAAGACTATTGGAATATTTAAATATTCAAAAACCATAACCCATCTCTTAAACAGATAGACATTGAATAAACATTATTTCAATGATCACCAGTCCGAGAACCACTGAAACCCACAACTCAAACCTCGACAGCTTCTAACACACCAGGAATAAATTGTGGCAAGGTGAAGAAAAGAAAAAAAAAACACACAATTGGAAAAATACCTGCTGGCATGGGCTGCAGAGAGGTCAGCTCATTGATACCGCCGGCCTGTCAACTGTGTTCTTTTTGATACAAGTCCAGTCCCAGGGGTCACCGCAGGGCAGACACTGCCTGCCGACATTTGTGTTACTTTTCAATGCCGGCCCCCAAACCATGGACTGAGACCATTTTTCCTTTCCTGTTGCCAAAATAAAAAACGATTGCTTTATTGATGGCTGATTCCAGTTCTTCAAATCCTTGGATATTTAGTAAAAATGGAAAACTTTAATACATTATTATTTTATTTCATGACACGTTTGGGTCTTTTACTACTATTAAGTCAATTATTAAATGAAACCCCTTAGTCATTTATAACGTATGCATTATATGCATTGGTGCTACTGCACTTTAAGGCAAGATGATTTTCCTTAAATGCACTGAAATGTACTTCTACTGATGTTCTACACAACTCTCTCAAGACTGCAAATCAGGCTGCAACAATAGCGATTGTATTAAACACTAATACTGCTATCAGAAGACAAAAAACGATTTTCATGTTTTTCACAAGGTAAATATTCTTTAAAGTGCAGTTTTTAAATGTCACATGTGATGCATCTGATTTATATCTGTTCTTGAATAATCTTGTTGCCATTGTTACTGTGTCTTTAATTTTAATGTTTAGTGGATCATTTAAAAAAAAATACATATTAGATGCAAATAATTAATGTGGGATTATTAAAATCTTAAAGGTTATTCATCAGTATAATGCATCTACTTTAGTACTTTCTATTGCTGTTATGTTTCCAAGCAGAGAGTACATAAGATGTCGTATTATATTTGTGTATGGCCTATTAAATAAAATTATATGAATATCAATGGTATGTGTAAACAGTTTTAACATGGATTACCAGGCCTTTAAATATTAAGATTTAGACGTGATAAACCAAAAGGCTTTGATTCATTCCTATCAACTTCAATTTTAAAGAGGCGTCCAATTAGATGTGATGTATTACAGCATCATGTTGATATGATAGCAGCAACATAATTCACACAAATTTGTGCATCTTTGTTTTTTTTTGCTCCGGTGATTTTAAGGACGATGTAATCTTAATATAGACGGTGTTCTTCTTCAGCTATGGGGTTTAACACTAACGCAGGCAGCCAGGCCCGCTCCATCACAACGTCCTCCTCTAATGAACAGTGAGACGCTCCATTGACCAGGAGAAGGGAGGGCGCTGGTTTGAGATCACAGCAGATCTGTCTACAATGCTAATGATCATTGCGGTTAAATTCAACTAATTAGCCACATGCACGCCTGCTGAATTTGCTGCTGGTTTCAGATCCGCGACAAGAAACACTGAGCTGGTGGTTTCAAACGCGGAGACATCTTGAAGTGCAAAAAAGATTCCCCCCAAAGGCTCCTGTGGCCGTGTTCATGGCACCCAATATAAGTTAAAGACATTCTCATGCTTATGAGAGAGAGCAGGCAGTGTAATTTAAATTCTGTTGACATTTACTGTCAAGGAGTATTAATTCACAGGCCTCCTCTGCAGCATGGGCTTACTCAGCATCAGCGGGCCGCGGGCTCTGGAGAAAGACATGCTCCCTTTACTGTACTCTTAGCAGATTTCCCCTCAGACTGTTGCTGTGATCGGAGGCGCACAACCCCCAACCCATAGGTCACAACTGCAAAACGCAGGGATATAGCCTGGTGGAATGTCATATATACAGGTTGTGTCCTCTAAGCACAGAGACACCTTCAGACTGCATTTCAGGGGATGAGCCTCCCTCACCATTCCATGTCACAACAGAGAGGATCCTATATTTCCTTAGTGCTGCACTTTGAGGAAAATATCCACCCAGTTAGCTTAGTGTGAGATCTATTTCTGGTCAAAGTATGACTATTATCTGGCTAAGCATCAGAGGAGTTACCAGAGGGATAAAATAACACATAAAAACATACAGACTGCATCTGCTCTTACTCCTGCAATACATCATATTTGTTAAAAGAGAAGAGAAAACCTTCAGTATGATTAAACCTTAACTCACTTCACACCTTCATTTTTCAACTTTTTTCCTTCCATTATTCTGCCACACGTTTCTAAGAATAATATGTCTATGTGCCTATTATACATGCCCATGCGAAATGTGCATGCACACTTGTGTTCATATGCTCTCTAAAGCACAGTTTGCCATGTGCGCATGTACATTTAACCGTTGAAATAAAGTCTACTGGACAGGGCTTGTGCTTGGTTTAGCTTCTGGCAATGACACAATCTTGAGTGAATAATGCAGCCCTCATCAGCAGATGAGCCGGGGCTAAAACTAGAGGGAGAAGCAGGAGGCTTTAAATGTAACGGAGAACAATTACTCCTATGCATGGGACTAATACATAATTGACTATATTTAAGGAAAAAGTGTACTATGTTTGAAGATAAAAATCCAGTTAGGAAAGAATCAAAGAGCATGGAAGAATGTAGTAGTTGTATTAATATAAGTGCTCAAATGAAACACTCAGCAGAGCAGAGAGATGTTTCTGTTCTTTAGCCATTCTCTATTTTCACATTTAAATAATCCGGATGCAGGAGTAGCCAGGAAACAGGGAAATATTAAAATCTAAAGCCGATAAAAGC